>NW_005871438.1:293817-385797 GCF_000147115.1 Myotis lucifugus | reverse complement strand
CCTAGCTGTTTGGCTCAGTGGATAGAGCTTGGCTTACAGACTGAAGGGTCCCAGGTTTGATTCCGGTCAAGGGCACATGCTCGGGTTGCAGGCTAGATCCCCAGTAGGGGGTGTGCAGGAGGCAGCCAATCAATAATTCTCTCTCATCATTGATGTTTCCATCTCTCTCTCCCTCTCCCTTCCTCTCTGAAATCAATAAAAAATACATTTAAAAAAATAATAATGCTTTGTAGTTTTCAGTATATAGGTCCTGCACATCCTGTTTATTCCTTGTTTTGTTTTTGGGGTTGTAATTAATAAAAGAATTTTTTTCATTTCTTTTCCTAGTTTCATTGTTAATATATAGAAAAGCAGTGGATTTTTGTACATTGATTTTGTATCCTGCAGCTTCACTGCATTTGTTTATCGTTTCTAATATTTTTTTGGTGAAGTCTTTAGGGTTTTCTACATACAAATCATATCATCTGCAAGAAGTGATACTTTTATTTCTTCCTTCACAACTTGGATGCCTTTTGTTGCTTTCTTTTACCTGATTGCTCTGGCTAGGACTTCTTAAACTATGTTGAGTAAGAGTGGTGAGAGTAGGCACCCTTGTCTTGTTCCTGATTTTAGAGGGAAAAATTTTCAGTTTTTCACTGTTGAGTATGTTATTGGTTGAGAGTTTGTCATACATGGCCTTTAATATGTTGAGGTTCTTCCCTTCTATACCCATTTCATTGAGTGTTTTGATCAAAAATGGATGTTTTATCTTATCATATGCTTTTTCTGCATCTATTGATAAGATCATGATTTTTATCCTTTGTTAATGTGGTTTATTACATTGATTGATTTGTATACCTTGAACCATCCTTGTGTCCCTGGAATAAACCCCGCTTGATCATGATATATCATTTTAAAAAATATATTATTTTATTCAATTTGCTACTATTTTTTTTAGGATTTCTGCATCCGTATTCATCATATACATTGGTCTGTAGTTTTCTTTTCTCGTGTTATCCTTGCCAGGTTTTGGTATCAGTGTTACGTTGGCCTTATAAAATGTGTTAGAAAGTATTAACACTTTTTCATTTTTTTGGAAGAGACTGAGAAGAATAGGTATCAAATCTTTGAAAGTTTGGCAGAATTCCCTGGTAAAGCCATCTGGATCTGGACTTTTATTTTTTGTGGAGATTTTTGATAGTCGTTTCAATTTCCTCACTGTTTATCAGTCTATTGAGATTTTTCCATTTCTTCATGATTCAGCATAGGAAGGTTACATATTTCTAGGAACTTATCCATTTCTTCTAGGTTATTGAATTTGGTGGCAATAGTCTTTCATAGTATTTCAGTATGATCTTTTGTATATCTGTGATGTCTTTGGTAGCTTCCCCTCTTTGATTTCTGATTTTATTTATATGAGTCTTTTTCTCATTTTCCATAGTGAGTCTGGCAAGAGGTTTGTCAATGTTATTAATATTTTCAAAGAACCAGCTCTTTGTTGTATTAATTTTTGTATAGTCTTTTGTTCTCTATTTAATTCAATTCTGCTCTATTTTTTTATTATTTTCTTTCTTCTGCTGACTTTGGGTTGATTATATTATTTTTTTTTCTTGTTCTTTAAGATGTAATGTTAGGTTGTTAACTTGGGATTTCTCTTCATTTCTTGAGGTAGGCTTGCAATGATATAAACTTCCTTCTATGACTGCTGTTGCTGCATCCCAGAAGTTTTGATATGCTGTATTGTCATTTTCATTTGTCTTTATATATCTTTTGATCTCACCTTTTATTTCTTCTTTGACCCATTTTTATTTACAAGAGACCCACTTCAGATGGAAAGATACCACAGTAAAGTGAGAGAAAAGGTTTTTCATGAAAATTAAAATAAGCTAGGTTAGCAATACTTATATCAGACAAAATAGACTTTAACCCATTATATACCATAAGCATCTGTAGATGCAAGCGGCGGACCTTCCCCACACGCCATGTGCATCAATAAAAAATAAAAAAAATTTCCCAAAGTTGCAGCCCTGGCCAACTTTAAAATCATTTTTCATGAGAATTTTCAGCAGAAAATATTCAAGAACACCCGAATTGTGAGTAACATATTTATTTGTATAATATTATTTGCAAATTGATTTTTTAAATTAAATTCAAAATATCGTGGCATGTGGGGATGGTTTCCATTTTAGACGCGTGGTAGTTAACTGGTTAAGACAGAGGCTATAACAAGAGCTCTGGATATTAATCCTAAGAAATTCAAAACACTAATTCAAAAAGACATATGTGTCCCTATGTTCATCCCTATTGTAAACAATGCTCCACACAGCATTATTTACAGTAGTCAATGTATGGAAGAAACCAAAGTTTCAATCAATAGATAAATAAAAAAAGAAATAGATAAATAGAAAAAGAAAATGTAATATATATATATATATATATATATATATATATATATATGAATATTAGCCATAAAAATGATTAAACCTTGCCATTTGTCAACATGGATGGATCTAGAGGGTATTATGCTAAGTGAAATAAGTCAGACAGAGAAAGATAAATACCATATGATTTCACTTGTATATGGTATCTAAAAACAAAATAATTTAGCAAACAGCTCATAGATACAGAGAACATTTTGATGGTTGCCAGATGGGAGGGGGTGGAAGGATGGATGAAAAAGGGAAAAGTATTAAAGGGAAGGGATGAGTGAAGAAGGGGAAGGGATTAAGATGCTCAACTTGCCAGTTATAAAACAGTTATGGGGAGGTAAAGTACAATAATGTAGGGAATCTATAATAATAAAAGTAATATGCTAATTAGACAGGACGTCTTTCCTGACAAAGCCTGGGCTTAGGGGAAGGCAGTCAGGGTCCTGGGTGCCTGCTGGCAGCCAGAGGAGGGAAGCTCAGGTCCCAGGTGCCAGAGGGAAGCCAGTGCCGGCAGCCGGGGGAAGGAAGGCCTACACTCTTGCAGTAATTTTCGTGCATCTGGGCCTCTGCTATAGTCAATAATATTGTAATAACTATGTATGGTCTCAGATGGGTACCAGGCTATTGAGGTGATCACTTTGTAAGGTATATAATGTCTAATCACTACATTGCACAACTAAAACTAATATAATAATTGTATGTCAACTATAATTGAAAAATTAAAAACTATTTTAAAATAAATACAAATAAAATGTAAAAACATAGACTCAGTGACCCTGGGTCAATTATAATAAAAAATAATAATTTTGCTTCCATGTTCTTAGTCAGGATGCCAAGAAGAAAGTTCTTCAAAATATTAAAACACATGCCATACTAATCTCTTTTTCTACACAAACCATTGACCCTTTTACTGAGAGATGAGATTAGACCCAAATCATAAAGGTTGGTTTTTATTTCCATACTAGAGGCCCGGTGCATGAAATTTGTGCAGGGGAGGAAGGGTGTCCCTCAGCCTGGCTTGCGCCCTCTCACACTCCAGGACGCCTTGGTTAGGGTCCCTAGGCCTGGCTGGTGATCAGGGGCTATCAGGGCTTTCCTTCCCCCAGTTGCCAGCAGCTGGCCCTGCCCCCACCGCTGCCACTACTTCCATCTGTGTGACACTACCTGCCTCCACACCCACCACCAGTTGCCTCCCTCTGCGGGCGACAGGCGTGGGGTGCAATAGCTTAGCTGGCCTGGGCCTCCCTCTGTGGGGTGATTGCTGGCCAACCCTGCACACCCGCCACAGCATCACTGACTGGTGGCCTGAGCTTCCCTCTGTAGGGCAATCAATCACGGGGCCCCTAGATCGATTGCCCTGCAGAGGGAGGACCTGTCCACCCACTGAAGTGCCACTGGCTAGATAGCCTGGGCCTTCCTCTTTGGGGCAATCAATGTGAGGGGCTCTACAATTGACTGCCCAGCAGAGGGAGATCCTGCCAACCTGGCTAGGGCTCCATGATTGATCACCACACAGAGGGTGGCCTGGGCCTCCCTCTTTGGGGCAATCAATCACAGAGCCCCCCCCCCTTCGATTACCCCACAGAGGGTGGCCTGGGACTCCCTCTGTGGGGCGATCGTGGGGTGATGACAGGACCCCCCAACCAATTGCATTGCACCTCCTTTGGCTGGTCTGGCACCAGTGTGTGTCATAGCGTGGGCATCTGGAAGGTCATCTGGATGGTTGTTCTGCTATTCGGTTGTTCAGTCGATTTTCAAATTATGCTTTTATTATTATAGACTAGAGGCTTGATGCATGAAAATTCATGCAAGAGTAGGTCTTCCTTCCCCAGCTGCTGGCACCAGCTTCCCTCCAGCACCCGGGACCCAAGCTTCCCTCCTCTGGCCACCAGCAGGCACCAGGACCTGGGCTGGCTTCCCCCAAGCCCCGGCTTCATCAGGAAGGAAATCCTGAATGACGTCCGGAAGACATCTGGTCTAATTAGCATATTACCCTTTTATTATTATAGATTCCTCTTGCTGTTCTGTCACCTATAATAGTGAACTTTCTCAATTCATTGGAGATCAAAGATAAAACAATGACAGTCAGGTAGCCTTGTTCTAGAAAATATGAGATGACTCACTATCATCAAAGAGAACCCAGTGAATCATAAGCATGACTCAGAAAATTCAGCAAGAAAATGCCTCTATGGACTGAAATTATCTTGCTGAACAAACTAAGTTGATTTAAAGAGGGATTTCCACTCCTCTTATAATTACAACAGCATATTAAGACATGATTTTAATATTGATTAAAATTTCAGTTAAATGGTGATGACTCACAGGTTTTCCCCCTGTCCTCCCTAAAACTAAAGATGTTTTATTTGCTTACTTTCAGTCAGAGGTTCCTTCCCTTGGTTCAAATAACTGGAATCTCATTCATGTTTTATTAATTGATTAATAGACTGCAATATAAATGTAGTTGATGTAACAATGACAAGATAAAATAAAATTTATTTGTAAGTAAACCAACATCATTTAAAATATGAGAAATTATAGAACTTTATTAAATTCTCTAAACCAGGGTCAATGAGATAGGATGATCCAATTGAATCAAGAATATAACTTGCTGTGAAGAAATAATGTCTAAGATCCTCTCTGTCCAATCCTAAATACTTACCTAGAAAAGTATGGTGTTTATAAGACCCTTGAAAAAAATATGCTCACAATTTTTGCCAATTTGTTTCAAAAAACAACACCACCAGCAATAATAGTATGACTACCACTCTTTGAGAGACTAATATTTACTAGTCACTGTGTTAGGTACGTAATATTTTATCTTCTAGCTTCTAAATAAGGATTAAGCACATTGTGAGGATTATCCCCATTTATATAACATCTACTGAGCCTAGGAGGCTTACACCTACTATATAAATAGGGAAAGTCAGGAACTAGTCTCAGTTTCATAGTCAGATATCTCCCTGGACTCCACATAGCACCCATGTTATAATGCAGGCATTTTTAAAAACATATAATGGAAAAATGATAAAATGTAGAGAATAAATAATTTTGTCCAAATTCCTCTGTTCTCTATTAGAAAAGAAGCACTCGCCCAGTAGGCATGACTCAGTGGTTGAGTGTCAACCTATGAATCAGGAGGTCATGGTTCGATTCAGGGTTTGATCTCCAATGGGGGGTATGCAGGAGGTAGCCGATTAATGATTATCTCGCATCATTGATGTTTCTCTCTCTCTCTCTCCCTCTCCCTTCCTCTCTGAAATCAATAAAAATATTTTTTTTTAAAAAAAGAAAAGGAACACTCATGAAGCAGCAGTGTATGGAGGATGTAACTAATATAATTAATCCACAAAGAAAAAACTGCAAAATCTCAAGGGGCATTTAGAAATCAATGAGCTTATATCCTTGGTCAGAAACGATAGAACACAGATAATTCTTACTAATAGCAAAACATATCTTTTGTAAACTGTCTTTGTAATTGATCAAACCTCTCATCCATTTCCTGATGGGAAATAATCATATTCAACTCACTGGGACTGATTTCTCCATCCATCATCTTATAACCCTTGTTATTTTTATCATCTATCATTTTTACTTTCTTAATGAACCACATAATTCTAGGCAAATCAGTGTCTTCTGTAGCAAATAACACAGTAATTCTTGGAGAAAATATGTCAGTCTAACCAGGAAAATATTAAGTTTTGTTCAAGAAATAAATTTCTTCCTCTTTCCACATGTATGTGTGAGTGTGTGCATATGTGTGTGTGCATGCATGTGTAGAGAAATAAAAGCAACTGTGTACAAAAGTTGGCTCGAGTTTATATAATATCTTTAAAATCCATTATTTTCTTTATTGGCCTCAAATTTTGTTCTCAATTCACAAGTCATTAACTCTAAACTTAGCTCTATCTATTTCTGGTTGCCAAACCCTTTACTCCCTCATTCAATGATTCTGAGATATAGACATAATAAAACGGTGATGAAAAGGGAGCACAGGAAGGTTGCATTGAAAATCATAACTAGATCTAAAGTCAATTAAATGCTCTAAATTGTCTGCTCATCATAGGAAAATTTATCTAAAAGAAAAAATAGGAGAAAAATTATCTAAAGTAAACTTGATAGTTTTTTCAATACAAAAGAAGCAACTAGCTCATTTCAAATAGACTTTCTAATTTCTAAAGCAAAGAGAATTCTTATTTTTAATGTTTCCTAAAAATGTATATGGTATGTTAACTTTGTTCTATTGTATTTACCAACACTAAATATAAAAATTTGTACATTATAAAAAGCAGCCACATGCAACTAGTGGGTATATTTGATACCAGAGTGACGTTGAAACCATTGTATCTTCTCTACCATGTCAAACAAAAGTAATTTACCTGTGGTCTCAGGATTAAGAATATTTGTTGCTTCTCCTAAACAAAGGATCTTTTTAAATGTACTAGACAAATAAATTAAGAATTGATCCTATTTCCCTCTTTGTGTGGCTGCTCAAAGGTAAATCTGTGGCCTACATTTACAATCTAATAGCATCTGTTTTGCATAATATCTCACATGTGTCTTATTTTCCCTACCATTCCACCTCTCTCCTTTATTTGACTACTGGTTTTTATTTAATATTACCTTGTTCTATTGTGCATATCTTTGTAAGCTGATAAATTTTTTTATAAGATGAACAAAGCTGGCAATTCACAATACAAAAATTATAATATAGAGATACATATTATGAATGCAATTATGTTAAAAAGATGACTGCATGCAGACAGCAATGTGCAAGTATTAAGACAATTGCATGATGGTATTAGTATTATAAATGTTTCACTTGTTCTAATTATGCAATATTCTTTTCATTAATTTTTTTATATTTTAGTTAAACTTTTATTGCAGTAAAATTTTATTTTTAATGTGCATTACTTTGGTGCCCCTGTACAACCAAAGAAATATATATAGTACATTTGTTTCAGTTAAGATTGTATTTTAATTAAATATTTAAAAAGGCAATTTTATTTGCATAACATATAGTTATGTAGAAGAATATACATAAACAAAAGTTATCCCAATTAGGTTCAAACTGAGAGAATATATACTAAGACAGATAAATCCAAAAAAATACTCCATGAAATGTGTTGCATTATACACATGAACACTTCCTTGCTACAAAGTCATTTACATGCTTATCTAGTATATTTCTATTGCTAATGACCAAAAAAGGCTACATTTTCTGACC
Organism: Myotis lucifugus; assembly: GCF_000147115.1. Classification (NCBI taxonomy): domain Eukaryota; kingdom Metazoa; phylum Chordata; class Mammalia; order Chiroptera; family Vespertilionidae; genus Myotis; species Myotis lucifugus. Next base: position 378,165 of record NW_005871438.1, on the reverse strand, counting down.
ATTATTTTATCTGAGTATTGATCTACTTCTTCCTAGGATGCTTTCTATTGTCTTTGCCTTTCCTTTTGAAATCACATTTTCCCCCTTGCAATGATAAATTATTTTAAGGTTTTACCATCATATAAAATATTCTATTTTGCTTTTAAGCTTTACCAATGGGTTATGTAGACTGTTAGTACATCGTTAAACATTGGATTACATGTTATTAACTAGCTTGCCTTATATAGTTTGTCTTAAATTCTAACCTATAAAAACAAAATTTTCCTAGAGTATTCTAAATAACTCTATATAAGAGAATAATAGTATTTGAAATTCCATTGTGTTAGAAAATCAGAGATAATACATAGAATTCTTTTCAAAAAGTCAATGTTATGAAATATCATTGACATAATAGATAAAAAGAGCCATACTGAATATAAGTTTTGCTATCTATTCAATTCATTCAACTTCCTACATTCAATTATTTAACCTTGACCTTCTAAGCAATGTTAATTTGTATTTGTTATGTTTTTGTGACCTCATAGGATCACTATGACTGTGATGATTTTATTGTCAAGGTAATTAATGAAAGTATTAATTAACATGGCTCATGATAATGAAGACTTGCAGGATCTAATTTCTTACAATTAATTACATACTTGATTTGTCATTCTATCTCCATATCTTATTTGTGAATTTAAAACTAGTATTTCTCCAAGGTTATTATCAACAACCATAACAAGATAGTTTTCAAACTTTATATTACAATTTTCATAATCCTTTGATATATAATTTTTTAAAAATAATGACTATCCCTCACATTTGTGGGCTTATGCTAGCTCTTGATGCACACCTAGACAATATTTAAATAAATGTTTTTCCCTTTGCCTGGAATGTTTTCTCTTCACCTGCTTGGTGGAATTTTATGCACATGTTAAAACCACCCCCTGTGAATATTCTGACTCTCTCTGAACTCCCTCTCTTACATCACTCATACATTTCATTGCAAGTCACAATTATTTACACATCAATCTCCATACTAGAACAGAAACTCACTGGGAAGCAGCAGCTATGTACTATTCAACTTTGTGTCCCCAGTGCCCATCATTGTATCTGGCATATAATAGAAGTTCAGTAAATGCTTGTAGATGAATAAATGATTTAATTTGAGCCTCATATATCACAAGGTGAAGGTGAGAAAAGAGGCTCAAAAATATCAAAATATTTGTGAGAGGCCAAATTGCTAATAAGTCACAGAACATAAGGAATATGTTTAATAATTCCTGTCCCACTATACTATCTTAGAAATGTGAAGAAGGAAAATAAGTAATCTATATATATAAAAGCCTAACTGACCTTTATGATGAAACAACCAGAACAACCAGAATGACCGGTTGACCAGTCACTATAATGCGTACTGACCACCAAGGGGCAGACGCTCAATGCAGGAACTTCCCCCTGGTGGTCAGTGCACTCCCACAGGGGGAGCGCTGTTCAGCCAGAAGCTGGGCTCACAGCTGGTAAGCACAGCTGTGCCAGCGGGAGCATCTCCCAACTCCACGGCAGCACTACCAAGTGGCGGCAGCAGGCACAGCGGGCCGGGATGAGCGTGAGTGGTGTGGTGCTCAGCCCCAGTTCTGGCTCCTCCCTTGGCCGCCTGCCACTTGGCGCACTGCTACTTCCCTTGGGGGATGTTCGACTGATGGTTTAGGCCCGATTGGCCTGCGGGGATAGGGCCTAAACTGGCAGTTGGACATCCCTCTCGCAATTCTGGACCCCTCGGAGGCCTAAACCAGCAGTTGGACATCCCCCGAGGGGTCCTGAATTGCGAAGGGTGCAGGCCAGGCTGCGGGACACACCTCCCTCCCCCCCCCCCCGCCAAAGCACGAATTTTGTGCACCGGACCTCTAGTATAAGATAAAAACTCTGCCTAAAATGGCATATGAATTTCTATAATCATAGCATTAAGTAGAAGAGAAGAATTAGGAATAGAGCTATGATAATGAATGAACTACATTTATGACTAACTCACAGAACTAGCAAGTTTGTTACTATGGAAAAGCCTCAGTGAAACAAGTGATTTCTACAATTAAACTAGAGGCCCAGTGCACAAAATTTGTGCATTCGGGGTGGTCCCTCAGCCCGGCCCGCACCCTCTTGCAGTCTGGGAGCCCTTAGGGCAGCGGTTCTCAACCTGTGGGTCGCGACCCCTTTAGCGGTTGAATGACCCTTTCACAGGGTCATTCTGTGAAATGACCTAAGACCATTCTGCATATCAGATATTTACATTACAATTCATAACAGTAGCAACATTACAGTTATGAAGTAGCAACGAAAATAATTTTATGGTTGGGTCACAACATGAGGAACTGTATTTTAAGGGCCAGAAGGTTGAGAACCACTACCTTAGGGGATGTCCGCCAGTCAGACATCCTTAGCGCTGCTGTGGAGGCAGGAGAGGCTCCTGCCACCACCACTGAGCTTGCCAGCCGTGAGCCCGGCTTCTGGCTGAGCGGCACTCCCCCTGTGGGAGTGCACTGACCATCAGGGGACAGCTCCTGTGTTAAGCATATGCCCCCTGGTGGTCAGTGCGCATCATAGCAACCAGTTGTTCTGCAGTTCAGTCAATTTGCATATTAGCTTTTTATTATATAGGATATACTAGTTAACAAATATCTAGAGGGAAACAGCCTTTCGATAGAAAATTCCAGTCTATGAGTATTTACCTTTTTCCCTGTCTGAACAAAGATGGATTTTTTAACTTTGGATATGTTCTGTTCTTGGACATATATAAGTAGATGTGATATAATTAAATCAGAAAACTATCCTCTTCCCTACCATTTGAGCTGAACCTATAAATAAATTATAGCCTAAATAAAGCATCATTCAAAATTGGATCTCAAGGTCTAGAAAAATCTAGAAAAGTTAAGTTTCTGTATTTGATCACATTTCTTCTTAGTAACACAAATTAAAGGAGAATCAAATGGATCGATTTGAATGAGTATTGGAAACTGAAACTGTACTCCTACTTTTATTTTTTGTAAAGATTTATAATTGATTTTTAGAGAGAGAGGAAGGGAGAAGGAGAGAGAAACATCCATGTGAAAGTGAAACTTCTATTCACTGCCTCCTGCAAATCCCCTACCAGGGATGGAGCTCAAATTTGGGCATGTGTCCTGACCAGGGAATAGATCCAGCAAGCAACCTTTCAGTGCATGGGGCAACACTTAACTGAGGCACACTGGCCAGGGCTATACTCCCACTTTTAATCATGTATTATTATTAAATTAAAAATGGGAAATGGAAGAACCTGACTCTACATTAGATCACATACAAACTGTGTGTTTAGCCCTGGATAAGTCCTTGAACTCATCTTTTAAGATTTATCATTTGTGAGCCTCTGGTCAAGATGGCAGTGTGGTTAAATGCAGTACTCACCACCTCCCACAACCACATCAAAATTTACAACTAAAATACAGAACATCCATCATTCAGAACCACGTGAAAGCTACCTGAATGGAAGTCCTACAACTAGGAAATTAAAGAAGACGCACATGGAGACTGGGAGGAGAGGCGGAGATGCAGGATGCAATCACGGAACTGGCTAGTCCCACATCCACATGTGGTGGTTCAAAATCTGGAGGTAAATCTAAGCTGTGCCCTTTTTGCTCCAAAGTGACTTTTTAAAAAATTAGGTGTCTATACTTGTATATAAGGATTTCTGGTACCAACAATTAACCAATCAGATGCAACCTTATTAGGCGACATGACCAATAAGATTTAACTCTATTATATGACCTATATATTTGTGGTCCAAGATAGGGCATTCACACTGGATGGCTGTTGTGTTGGCTGTCGTCATTATTTTTATTTGAAAATCTAAGGGAAAATAATCAGGTATTGCATGTTTTAAAAATTCTTGCAGCACACCACTTGAAAATCATTGATAAAGCCAGTGAAAATATTTTTTAAGATTAAAGGAGAAATAAAAAATTTTCTCAGATAAACAGAAACAGAACTTTTTCCAGTATACCCACATTAAAAGAAATGTTAAGAGTTATTCGGGCAAAAAGAATATGACAGTAGGCAGAATCCTTAATTTATACACCGAAAATAGATAAATAAAGAGCTAAATATAGGATAAATGAAAGAATACATAAAATTTACTTTTCTTGCTTTTAAATGCTCTAAAAGATATTTGAGATTCTAAAGCAAAAATGGTAGCATTTTGTGTTTTATAGTATATAGAAAAGTAAAATATCACCCTGATGGCACATAGGGTAAGAGAAAGGAATTGGAAAAAAACTGTTGTGTAGTCCTTACACTACATGTAAAACAGTATAATATTTTAAGGTAGACTCTGAGTAATTAAAATGTACTTTATAAATCATAGAATAACCACTAAAATATTTTAAAGAAAAGGGTTTAGATATTAATCCAATAGTAAAGATAAAATGAAATAGTAATACCAATTTTTAAAAAAGAGGTCAGAAAAAATAAGAAAGGTAATAAAAATAAAAATGTACAGTAAGACATTATATTTGAATCCATATATATCACTAATTATATTAATTATAAATTATTTAAACACAATTTAAAAGACAGATTGTCAGACTGGATAAAATAGCAAGACCCAAAATATATTCTATATATAAGCAAACCTATCTTAAATAGAAAAATAAAGGTAGATTTAAAAAATGACATAGAAAAAGATATGTAATTCAAACATGAATTTTAAAAAAACATCTGAAATAGCTGCATTAATATCAGGGAAAAAAGACTTCAGAACAAGGAATAATAATAGGTAAAAAGAAACATTACATAATTAGTGTTAAAGAAGTCTTTCTCCAAAAAGACATAAAAATTCTAAATAGGCATGCAACTAACAACAGAGCTTCAAGAGTCATTATATAAAAACTGATCAAACCAGAAGGAGAAACACACAAATTGACAATTAAAGTTGGAGACTTCAATACTCCGCATTCAGTAATTTGTAGAGTAAGTGCACAGAAAATCAGTCAGGCTATACAAGACCTGAACAACACTTTCAACCAACTTGATCAACTGGACATTTAAGTTAAGGGAAGTTTCAAGAGACATTGGAATATATTTTGAATTAAATTAAAATTAAACTACAATATCAAAATGTATTAGATTTGGCTAAAGTAATGCTTAAGGGAAGGAAAAAAGAACAAAAATATAAGAAAAATACACTGACCATAATTGGGGGGAGAGGGGTGGGGTATATACATTAATTCAAAGTTCTCAACTGTGTGGTATTGCCTTATTAACTGTCTCCTCAACTCATCAGTTTTGGATATCTACTATTATTATGGTGGGTTTATCAGTTTCTTCAAGAAGTTCTGGCAGTGTTTGCTATATATAATGTAAAGCTTTTTTACTAGGTGCATACAAGTTTAAAATTATTAGCTCTTCCTGATGTAGGGAACCTGCCATTTATATAGTGACTGTCTTTATAACCAATCATGCTTTTTGCCTTCAAATCTATTTCATCACATCTTAACATGGTCATCTCAGCTTTCTCTTAGTAGTTGCCTAGCATATATCTTTTCATCCTTATTCTGTCACACTATCTATGTCCTTGTATTTTGACTGTGTTTTATCTAAATAGAATATAGTTGGATTTTCTATTTTTAATCCAATCTGTTAAACAGAATATAGCTGGATTTTCCGTTTATTTAAAGATTTTTTTTTTATTTCAGAGAAAAACCAATATTTGCCCTAACCGGTTTGGCTCAGTGGATAGAGTGTCAGCCTGCGGACTGAAAGGTCCCAGGTTCGATTCTGGTCAAGGACATGTACCTTGGTTGCAGGCACATCCCCAGTAGGGGGTGTGCAGAAGGCAGCTGATCGATGTTTCTGTCTATCCCTCTTCCTTCCTCTCTGTAAAAAAAAAAAAAAAAAAAAAAAAAAAAAAAAAAAACCAATAAAATATATTTAAAATAAATAAATAAAATAGAAACCAATATTTATTCATTATTATAATCTGATTTATTTCTACCATCTTATTTCACTCTTTTAAATCCTTGCCCAAGGATATGTTTTTAATAATTTTTAGAGAAAGAGGAGGGTGAAAAAAGAGAGAGAGAGAGCGAGAGAAAGAGAGAGAGAGAGAGATCAGTGTGAGAGAAAAACATCAATCGGTTGCTTCCGGTACATGCCCTGACCAGGGATTGAAGCCACAACCTAGGTAAGTACCTAACCAGGAATCAAACCTGCAACCTTTTGGTTTACAGGACAATGCTCCAACCAACTGAGCCTCCCAGCCAGGGTTTTGGCCAGATTTTTATATACTTCTGTGGAATTGATAATATTTCCCCCTTTATTCCATTTTTCTTCTCTAATGCATAAGTATTATACACTATTTTTCTTTTAGTGGTTATCTTTTAAATTTTACCATGCATAAGAACCTAAAATTAATCAGCAGGAATAGATCCTGGTTGTTAGTATCATGGTTCCAAACCAGATCACCTGGATTCAAATCCTGTCTCACTTCTATGGCTTCAGGTTGTCAGTTTTAACATCTGTAAAATGGAGATATTAATCACTAATCTCATAGAGTTATTGTGGACCCTAATGTAAGTTAATATACATATTTCCGTCAAACATGACTGGTATACCACAAGCACTAAATTCATGTAAAATAGCAGTAGTAATAATGTTGTTGTTATAATTTACCTTCTTCCAAAACCATACAAGCTCAAACCTGATCAATTTCATCCTAGCTTAAATATTTTGTCTGGTATTTTAATCACATCTTGGACTGCCATTTTTCAAGTGCAGAACATAAAACTTCTCTTACTCATGTCAGAGTGTTCTTCTTGCCTTATTTCTATCCAGAGGTCTGATTATAATTATTTCTATTGCTCTGTTTGGACTAATACTCTGTGTTTCTTAACTGTCTGTCTAGATTTTATCACAATAGTAAGTTATATAAAATGACTTCATTATTTAAATCCAAATTTAAATAACCACTGAATTGTGTTGTCACATATTCAGGAAGGGCACAAGACCTCATTATTGTTCACATTTCATTAGATACTTTAAATATACCCAACAACCATCCATTAAACATTCCAAAGGGAAAAAACAGAAAGCAGGGAGGTGTGTGTGTGTGTTGTGTGTGGTAATTCAAAACTGAGCAAGAGAAAGAGGAGTCTAGTGAATATAACAAGACGTGGGTGGATTCTGCTCAAAGTACAGTAATACTAATCAACAGAATTCACACTGATCAGTGTTATTACAGGGAAGGCTAATTAAATGTACCATGCCTTGACATACAAAATAAAGCATTACTGAATTCAGCCTCAAGCAACAGGGATCTGATTCCTTTGAAAGCTACAATTTGTATAAAACTCACTAAATAAGAAATGTGCTATTTTGTATTTTGTACAACATACAAAAAGTAGAAACAGACCTGGTAAAACATAGAAACAGACCTAGGAAAGCAGTGAGACTATTAAGAACAACAAATCATGATTTTCTACCTATAAAATAATGTGCTCTACAAATAAAAAATTATAATATACAAAATTTTTGTAATAACACGCACTAAAAGGATCAATGGTCTCAATGTCAGGATACCTGCATCCCTATTCTAGCTCTGCCAACAATTAGGAGTATGATGTTAAACAAATCACATAACTTCTCTAGGCATCATTTTTTTACTTATAAAATGATAGACTTAGCAAAATGATCTAGGTGTCCTTTTAGGTGCAAGAAATATAAATTTTTTTAAAAAAATGTTTAAATGCTTGTTTAATAGCAGATGACTATATGAATAAAAGTCAATATCATGATCATTTTTGAGCCGATGTTTGAGTTGCAGCAATGCAAGATGGATAAAGAGGCCTGGAAGCATTTAAGTATCAAGCATCCACCTCTCAATTTTCCCTTTGAGAACTTCCCCCATCTCTCTCTTCCTGGTAGCATGTGAGAGAAGGCAGTTGAAAAGAAGATTGTTATCAGTATGAAAGTCATTTATCTCTTCTGCTATTGTCTTAGTTGTTAATGAAAAGCTAAGATAGAGAACAAGGAGATGTTTCAAGAGTTCAATGGGAGGACAGCTATACAGGCATACTTGGAAATACTGTGGGTCCAGATCCGGACCACCACAACAAAGTGGGTATTGCAATAAAGTGAGTAAAAATATTTGTGCTGGTGAAGGGTCTTGCCTTCATTTTGTAAAAAACACAACATCTCTGAAGCACAATAAAGCACAGTGCAACACAATGAGGTATGCCTGTAAAGAAAAAGGGTTATTAGTTAATAATGCCACAGTTCGCAATGTGAATGTGTATTGGAATCACCTGGAATTAAGGCAAGATTCAGCAGGTTTGGCAAAGCCTCAAATCTGTGTTTCTGACAGGCACCCAGATGATTCTGATGAAGGCAGTCATGGGCTATATTTTAGAAACACGTCCCTCAACAAAACTCAGATGGTAAAATTTGCTATGGAACTGTGGAACAGTGCCTATGGAACTAAACTTTATGGCAACTTTTCAAGATGATTTAAACAATATCCCAGAAAACAATCCTATAATACCAAGAGGATATAAGCAGGATTCTAGAACTTAAAATGTTATTAAGTTAGCATAATTTAATATAATTTTCCTAGACAACTGGCCCCCAACCACTTTTTCAAACAAGGATAATGCTCTATAATTCTAGCAATACTGTTTTCCCGACTATTTAATTCCTTTTTCTTCGTCACCATAACTCAGCTTTTATAAAGCTTTACTTCTCAGCATATGCAAAAGCCAGAGTTTAGAAGATGGAAGATGAAGAAGAATCTATATTTACAATTGGAGATTTATTCAATTTATTATAATACATCAAAGAATATCATAAAGTTAGTTTAGTTCATTTCTATAACCCCTGGTAGAATTAAAATATTTTATAAAATCTCTTCAGTGCCTATCCACAAAGTTAAATGGCTTTGATGGTTCGGTGGCATCAGCAACATTGGCTGTTAAAATACTAGTATCTGCATTAATGGTTTATTAAGATATATTAAAAGGATGAGTCACATTCTGACAATAAGGTTGCCAGTGCCTGAGGTATGACTGAAATGGTGCCTGATGATCAGCACCTGCCATAGAGCACAGTAGAGAGGGTTGGGAAGAACTTAGGTGATATAGCGAGGTGCATGCACGTCCAGGAACCAGAAAACAATTACAGTGCTTATAAGCAATGACATTTAAAAATGGCTTGGGAATCAGGATACATGAATTCTAGTCCTAGCTATGACATGTGGTGTGATTTTGGGTAACATATGCATAGGCTTTCTTGTCTTAGGTAATCTTCCCGCTCTTAGGTTCTAGAATCCCATGAAATTATGATGTTGATATAGGCATGGATCTTACCTATAATTCTATGAACTCAACCTTGGTTCAATGTCATCATAGTTAAAATTTTAAAAGTCTAGTACATCCATGGATAACCTTCCTCTCATATTGCAATTTGAAGGAACATTTGCTATTCTATTTCTTTGCCTCTAAGCAGCCAACATTTTTCATTCAAATTAAGCTCCCCCTCCCTGTGAAATTGCTGATTGCTGTGTTTATCCTAGTATATTTTGACTGTTTCTATTTCCATTCCATTTTATACAGGAGGACCAATTTCTGTCTTGATGAATGAATCTCCTGAGAAAAGTAATCCATTTTTATAAATATTCTGGGAAGGTAATTTCTGCTCAAAATAGAAAGCTGACATTTGTATGTCTTTCTGTCTACATTTATGGTTTGACTTGAGCATGAAAGCATGTAAATAAGAGATGGGGTCTTGAGACCGAATTTGAAAAGAGGCTAAAGAGAGCAGAACAAAGAAGGAAAGCAAAAGAGATGAAATAGAAAATATGAGAAATACAAAATAAATCATCTCCCAGAGCAGTGAAACATTATGCCATCTCTATTATCTAAAAATACGCACCAAATCAAAAATTTCTCTGGTGAAGAAAATGAGACAAGAAAATCAAAAAGGCAAATAAGCAAACAACATATGAGTAAAAAATTACACCTCTGAAATTTAGCAAGAATTTGGAAAACTCAAGCCTAAATAATTTTAACTGTTTGACAACATTACTAAATTACATTAATGCCATTGGACTCAGTGGCTGTATTACGCTGTCGTTCAGAAATGTGTCTTTGTTCTCTGAGTTTCAGATGCCCTCACTCACCAGTGCTGGTCTGAACTTTAGACAGCTACCTTCTGCATCCTCTGATGGCAACAAGGAGATGAGCAGGCGTAAGATGACCCAAGAGGCATTTGTCATCATCACCAAAGAATCAATCGAGAACATTACTGGGCATTTTTGGAGGGCCACAAAGAAACTTATGATAATGTGATATCGCCGAAACCAGTTTGGCTCAGTGGATAGAGCGTCGGCCTGCGGACTGGAGGGTCCCGGGTTCGATTCCAGTCGGGGGCATGTGCCTTGGTTGCGGGCACATCCCCAGTGGAGGATGTGCAGGAGGCAGCTGATCGATGTTTCTCTCTCATCGATGTTTCTGGCTCTCTGTCCCTCTCCCTTCCTCTCTGTAAAAAATCAATAGAATATATTTAAAAAAATAAAATAAAATAAAATAATGTGATATCGTGTTTCTAACTTACTTCTTCTGGAATATAACTTTGTATAGGCAGCATTCAAAATCCTTGGTTTCTTATAGCCACATTATAAACCCTTAACTTCATTTGACATATAACAAGTGTGTGATCAGGATGGATGGAACAGAGTATGTCCATCACCACTTCAAGGAACACAAGTTAAAACAGGCAATTCTGGCCCAGCCAATGTGGCTCAGTGGTTGAGCATTGACCTATGAACCAGGAAGTCATGGTTCAATTCCTGGTGAGGGCACATGCCCAGGTTTCAGACTCAATCCCCACTGGGGGCACGCAGGAGGCAGCCGATCAATGATACTCTCTCATCATTGATGTTTCTATCTCTCTCTCTTCCCTTCCTCTCTGAAATAAAAAAAAAAAAACTTTAAAAAAAGATGACTAAAAAGCAGGCAGTATGTAAATAAGATGGTTTACATAATGTCAATTTTTTCATTCATTCAGTGTTTGATATGTTAAGCATTATGATAAGAATTAAAAATAAAATTAGGGGTAAAACAGACACATGTAACTTGGAGTTTAATAAAAGAGACACAAATAAGATCATCACATAAATAAATACATAATAACAATTATAAAACAATGAAGGAATATTTGCCATAAGAGCAGATAACAGGGTAATTGAGCCTAGTCTGATGTCAGAAGTTTCTCTAAGGAAATGCTGTTTGAACACATTACTGAAGGAAAGAATAAGCTAACGAGGTAAAAATAGGAGAGAGAGATCCAACCAGAGTTAAATGGGCATATAAGTGTCCTGAGGTATTAAACAGTACAGAACATTGGGGGATCTAAAAGAAAGTCCAGCCATTTCTGTTCATAGCCCATTTTTTATTGTCCAGAATCAGCCATGTAGCCCAACCCAAATGTAAAGGGGTTGGAAAATGCAGTCTTCTGTGGGCTTAGAAGAAAAAAAATAGATATTGAGAAACATTTGTAAAGCCTGATATACACTAAGAACGGCCTTTTTATTCTCCTCACAAGAATCTCATTACTTTAGGATATTTTATCTACAAAAACAAATAAATAATCGAAACTTTATTTAAGTATAATTCATTTCAATGAGATATACTGAGAGGTTGGTAAATACCCAACCAAAAGCAAAGAAATGTGTTTGTACTAACTTTGCAACCTTATCGTGGGTAAATGTACCATTTTGGGTAGGCTTCTTGAAATATTAAAAATGGGTCACAGTGTCAATCCTATTATTAAGCAAACATGAACCACAGATCGCACTGGAGACTGGAAAAGATAGTCTTTTAGATATCATTGTGACAAGTTTCGAGAACATCATTTTGGCATGTGAAGGATCTGCTTGATACTATCATCAAAGGTAATCAAAATGAAGAAACACTGACGCCAGGAGAGTAATCAGTGTCAGAGCCATCATTGCCCCTTGTTTGGGTTCTCTGTACTGTGTAACAAACCACCCCAAAGTTTAGGGGATTAAAAGAACATTTGTTTCTCACACAGTTCAGTGTGTGGATGAGAGACAGCGAAGAAGCGCTTGCTGGGGTTCTTTAGGCAAATGCAATCAAATGACAGCTGGGCCTGGATTCATGAAGGCTTGACTGGTCTGGACACCCAAGGTGTTTTGACATTCACATATCTGGCATTTCAGCTCAGATGGCTGCAACAGCTGTGGATGGGCCAAACCAAATCAATCTCTCTCTTTTCTCCCTCCTTGTCCCTCCACCTCCCTTCTCTCTCTTTTTCTCTCCCTCTCTCCCCCTTCCCTCTCCTCTCTCCACATTACCCTTTCAAATGCCTCTCTTGAACATCCTTGCAGTATGGAAGTCTCGGTTAGTTGAACTTTTTACATGGCAGCTGGCTTCCCCCAGAGCAAGCATCCCAAGAAATCAGGGTGGATGCTGCAGGGCTTCTCATTACCTGGTTTTGAAATCTATGCACCCTCAGTCTGGTTACAAGGAGCCAGCCCAGATTCAATGTGTAAAAGACAAGGGCATGAATACCAGGGAGGGAAGTGTCTTTGGAAACTAGTTACTACACAATTGGTTTGGGAAATAAGAGCCATAGTAAAAAAGACACCTGACATGTGGAAATTAGGAATAGCTTTCTTGAAAACAAGTGTGTAATATAACCAGTAAGGTAAGAAGTCAGGTCTCCAAATACCAAGAGATGGCATTAGTCAACAGATGACATTTGCAAAAATTATTGTGCCATATATTAGAACTTATAGCCACTCCTAGGCACATACAATCATCACACAGCAACAGAGTTTTTGAAAAATAGTAAAAAGCAGCATCTTTAAACATGAAATAAAATTATAATAGCATTGTTGAAAAGAAAGTAAACTTATTAAGAAAATAAAATGTCAGAAAATTATTTCACAAAATCTGGAAATAAAAGCTTTTTCTTCCCTTATCCATACTCATTTTCTCTGATATAGAAATGCAAAATACGGAGAAGTTACTAAGAATGTCTTCCAAAGTGCACTAAAATCATTACTCAGTTATTCCACACAATGTTCCCCCGAGGAAAATAATGATAATTATCCACTAATATGGAAAACAATAGCAGGCTTCTAAAGACAACCTTGCCCAAGTGCATACCCAAAGAAGGTGATTTTTCTCTAAAGCTTTCCAGACCTCAACTCTCGCTGTTAAATCATGAGAAGTCTGCCTGTCCTGGTTAAACCATCTGTTCACTGGGGGAGACATCTTTTATCTTGCAGACACCAAAATTAATGTGTTAAATTAGTCATTAGCTAACATTGTAGCTAGATCTTGATTTACTCTACTTGGTCCTGAGCCCTAAAAGATACATAAGAAAGCTGCCACATTTTTAGATACTCTAAGCATTACATTAAAGATAGCCATAAAACATAGCATTTTAACAACATTTATGATCGATTAACATACTCTGGCCTAGAACAGAGTATGGTGACAATCTGCCTTGGCATTTTGTTTGCTATGTCTGGCCTAGCTGCTCTTGTCATTGATCTTCTTTTCTATTAGCTCCAAAGGCAAAAGGGCTACGGCAGTAATAATAGTTAAAAGTATGGAACATTTTACAAATAACATAGAGTGATTTTCTGAACAAATCTGCATTATTCAAAAAGTTAACTGACTCTGCCATGTTAATTGACTCTAATTTATTCCATTGACATGACATCATTTTTCCTGCTAAGCTATTCATAATCCAAGCATATCATACACTGATCTGCTGAGAATATGAAACTAGTCTATCAGAATTAATTAGCAAATTAAGAACCTCTGCACTAAAAATTTCTCAGCAGAGGAAAACAAAATTGCATTAGCATACTATGAAAGTTGTAAAAAAAATAGAACATTGTAAAGAAAAATAAAATAAGCAGAACATTTTCCTCTTCAGATGACCACGGGTAGAGTAAATTTGGTTACATGAAAAGCATATTGGTTTGAAGAAGGGGATCGGGAGTATTAAAAACTTGGTGTTTTAGGTGAATGTGGTCACCTGACTCTGAAGTAAACTATTTAGCTGAGGAAAGTAAACAGTGAAAGGCAAGTGGACAGAAATAGACATGAATCAAAATGGGCAGCTAGATTTTAAGGAGTTGTTCTTAACCCTACCTGCACAATGGAATCCTGTGGGAGTGTGGACAATTACTGATGCCTCAGATGTTCTAATGTAGTTTATGCAGGGGTGGGCAAACTTTTTGACTCGAGGGCCACAATGGGTTCTTAAACTGGACCGGAGGGCCGGAACAAAAGCATGGATGGAGTGTCTGTGTGAACTAATATAAATTCAAAGTAAACATCATTACATAAAAGGGTACGGTCTTTTTTTTTTTTTTTTAGTTTTATTCATTTCAAATGGGCCAGATCCGGCCCGCAGGCCGTAGTTTGCCCACAGCTGATTCTAGAGTGTGGCCTGAACATCAGGATTTTTAAAAACTTCCCAGGTGTGTTTAATGCACAGCAAAGTTTGAGAGTCATAATTTAAAAGTTACCCATGGTCAGGTAAGATATAGCTCAGGACAGGAGGCTGTCATCAAGGGGAACACTGGTTTGAGCAATTAGATGGTGTGGGAACCATGCCAGAGACACCAGATAGTCAAAGCAACTCAGAGAGTGAAAGGCCTTGGGGATAGTACGCCAGACAGCCAAGACTACTCTGAACATGGGAATCTTAATCAGAATACTTAAGGCTAAGATGCCATACACAGGTGCAAGGACACAACAATCTCACGGTACACTGTGCCCTTCTATAACCCAAATGATTGATGTCACTGTTGGCAACTGGCCTTTTTCATCTAAGTGGTATAATACATTACTGACCAGCCAGTGTACTGCCGCTGCTGTGAGAGGAGTGCAGGAAAGGCTGGAGAGGTTGGAGAAGCTGCTGAGGCAGAGAACTCAGGTGCCACTACTATGTGAGGTGGTGAGTCTAGGGGCAGCGCGAGGCTGCTCAGATAAGAACTGCGGGTACAGAGACTGATGCTATCTTGTGGAAAAGATGTGTTCGTTTATCAGCCGGTGTGTGGCTGCCTGTATAGGAATAAGTTTTGTCTGATGGCAATGGCCACTGGCTCCTATAATAAAGACTCATTCTTATATACCCACAACTTCTCATGGTTTCTCTGTCTACCACCCAGTGTCCCAAGATGGCCCAGTCCCTGGCAGAGGGGCTTGGCCCTAACAGTTAGTGCAATGGGCAGGGTTCGAGAAGGAACCTGCCCTGACAGTTGGCATAGTTGAGCAGAATTCAGAAAAAGATACGGACTCAGAGCAACTGTGCTCTTGCTGCTCTGACAGATGGTCACAGAATCCCCTCATGGTAGAGCACAATTAAAATGCTAGATAAAATATTTAAATTTTTTTCTAATGCATTGCCCAACTGACAAGAAATTAAGAGAACTCAGAGACCAGAATGAAAATAGCAGAAATTCTCAAAACTAAGTAGTTTTGGCAACTGGGAGTTTCTTTGTGATTCTTGCTAACCTAGACCTGAGTTTTAATCAGCTACATAGAAAGAACAGAAGACCAAGTCAAAGGCCCTTTTAAAGTAGAAGTTCAGATTAGAGATGTTTCCTTAAACTCGACACCTTTGAAGGGTGACATCCTCAGAACATGAAAGATTGGGGGGAGGGAGGGCAAAAACTAAAAAAAAAAACCTGTCCCACCAACAGAATAATACAGATCATTCTTCACCTTAACTCTGATTCTTTGGAAGAAAAAAAATAGCCTATCCCTTGTAGGAATTCATAATAACTAAATGTGTGGCCTAAAAAGAGTCAGGCCAAAATTAAAAAGGTCCTGAGAAAGTAGTGACCACACTAGCAGAAGCAGTCACAATTCCTCTCTGGAAAAAGACACTTTAATCCAGGCTTAAAAGATTTATGCAGATGATATTCTGAGAAATATGGTCTTATAATACATGAAAAAATAAGCCACTTTAAGAGAGTCATAAGGAAAAAAACAAAGAATCAACCCAAAATCTGTAATTATTAGGTGAAAAATTCCTTAACCTAATAAAGCATATCTTTCACACAACAAAAATCTATATCATATACAGTAGTGAAAGAGTTAAGTCATTTTTTGAAAAATCAGGAAACATACAAGGATTCCTACTCTCATTCCTATTCAAACATTATACTATATGTTGGATTCAATGAAATAAAATATGTGAGAAATAGAAAGGAAGAAACAAAACTGTCATTGTACATAGACAATAGAATAAACCCTAAAGAAAAGTATTAGAATTATTAAGATAATTTAGTCAGGAAAAGGCGTATCACATCTGCATTTAAGTTCTGATTGAAATTCTACACATCAACAATGAAGAGTTAGAAAATGCAATTTTTAGAAAGAGTCCATGTGACATAGTGACACAAAAGTAAGGTAGCTAGGAATAAATCTAAAAAGTGATGTGCAAAATATAGAGAATATTATAAACTTTAGTTTCAGACGTTAAAGATGGCCCAAATAAAAGGAGAGACATAATGTGCTCAAAATAGAAATACAATATTCTAACCTCAGTTCTCCCCATTGGATGTAATACAATTCAATCAAATTCTAAATGGAGTTTCTGTGGAACTTGGCAAGCTGAATTTTAAGATTTATGTAGAAGAGGGGTAGCCAAGAAAGGCCAAGACACATCTAAAAGAAGAATCAGGAAGGAGTTTTTGCCCTGCCAGCTATCAAATCTAATCAGGAAGTAACCTGTAGGTCACACCTGGGAAAAAATTAGGGGCCAGAATAGGTGTGGTCACTGCAAGGGCTGGAAACCTGAATATTTAAACTTCTGAACAAAGGAAGTTCCCTCTCTTGCCTCTTGTGCACTGGGCTCTTGTCAGGGCTGCGCTCCCCTGCGCCCATGGGGCTCACGGCCATGTGGGACCCACAGAATGGATAATGGATTGAATCTGAACTGAGTGTACTGGTCCCAACTCCAACCTGGAATGGGTACTTTGGACACTGGCCCTCATTTTGGCTCTACTAGAACCACAGCTGGCCCTCTTTTAGGACTGGGTTAAAGGGCATGGAACTTGCAACCCAAGGAATGTAACTCTATGCAAATAAAGTCTTTTACCACCTCTCCTTCTCCTGTGGGGGCTTCTGGAAATGCTTATTTCACCAGCGCCCCAAGAACCTCATGCAGCAACACACCCATAAAGTTAAATATCAAAAAACGTTATATTAAAAAAAAAGATAAATTGCATTTATAAAATATTTCAAAAAAACTAAAAATGTTATTGTTTATATATATATATATATATATATATATATATACATATATATATATATATAGTAAAACTATAAACAGTGAAAACATGATATTTTAAAGACTTTCAAAAATCCCTCTTAAAAGAAACATTTAATTGGTAAGCAGTAGCAGAAAGATGCATTTTGGGAGAAACCAGCAGGAAGCTTTCAACATCTATTTTAGAAGTTGAATGGTATTTACATGGGTCTTCTATTACTATTACCATTTATTCTGACAATATAGTATATACACTCATTTGTATGCATGCTATATTTCATGATAAAAATGTTAAAGGAAGGGCCCTAGCCGGTTTGGCTGGGTGGATAGAGCGTTGGCCTATGGACTGAAAGGTCCCAGGTTCAATTCCGGTCAAGAGCACATGCCTGGGTTGTGGGCTCGATCCCCAGTGGGGGGCATGCAGGAGGCAGCCGATCAATGGTTCTCATCCTTGATGTTTCTATCTCTCCCTTTTCCTTCCTCTCTGAAATGAATAAAAAAATATTTTTTAAAAAAAGGTAACGAAGGGAGAGGGAGGAAGTCAGTCAGTCCAGCAGCCAAGTTCAAAGGCTAAAAGAGGCCTCTGGTTCAATGGACATTGATTGTCAGCATTTTTATTTTTAAGCTGGAAAAATTAAGATATTGGAATCATGATAGTGCCTATGATGCAGTTAAGTTCTATATGAAGTAATGTTTAATGCATAAATAAATGAATAAGTGAATGTAGGCATGCATGCTTTCTGTAGGGGTAATCTAGTACCCCGAATGAGCAGTTTATTACATCTCGTTCAAGAATCTGCTTGATACAACTTAACAAAAGGAAGATAAACAATCCATAAAAAATGGGCAAAGGACCTAAATAGACACTTTTCAAAAGAGGACATACAGAAGGCCAAGAGACATATGAAAACATGCTCAAAGTCACTAATCATCCGAGAGATGCAAATCAAAACTACAATGAGATACCATCTCACACCTGTCAGAATGGCTATCATCAACAAGTCAACAAACAACAAGTACTGGTGAAGATATGGAGAAAAAGGAACCCTCATGCACTGCTGGTGGGAATGCAGAATGTGCAGCCACTGTGGAAGACAGTATGGAGTTTCCTCAAAAAGTTAAAAATGGAACTGCCATTTGACCCAGTAATCCACTTCTAGGAATATATCCCAAGAAACCAGAAACACCCATCAGAAAGGATATATGCAACCCTATGTTCATAGCAGCACAATTTACAATAGCTAAGATTTTGAAACAGCCTAAGTGCCCACCAGCAGATGAGAGGATTAAAAACGATGGTACATCTACACAATGAAATACTATGCTGCTATAAAAAAGAAGGAACTTTTACCATTTGCAACAGCATGGATGGAACTGGAGAGCATTATGCTAAGCGAAATAAGCCAGCTAGAGAAAGATAAATATCACATGATCTCACTCATATGTGGGATATAATGATCAACATAATTTGATGAACAAAAATAGATCAGAGACAAATGGCAGGGGAGGCGGGGGTTGGGAGTTAGAGAGCAACCAAAGGACTTGTATGCATGCATATTAGCATAACCAATGGACACAGACATTGGGGCAATGGGGTCCTGCCTGGGATGGGAATGGCTGAGGGAGGGGGGTCAGTTGCAGAAAAGGAGACATATGTAAAACTTTAGACAATAAATAAATAAATAAATAAATAAATAAATAAATAAATAAAATCTGCTTGAAGGCTTTTATATGTCTTAGACCCCTTCATTTGGCTTTGGGCACTAAGTGAAATTCTCTGGTCATTAAAAGTGTCTCATAGAATTAGTTTCCTAGAAACTAGACTAGGTTTTATTTCTTAAGTGTATAGCCTTAAAATCAAATGGCAAAACCACATTTTATTTTTATTTTGTAGAAGAAAGAACCTCACATCCTGAAGAGTCAGGAGGCATATAAGAGAGAAAGGAGGAGCAACAAAGGGGAAGATTTTTCATCCTTTTCACTTTGATTAATCCTCTTGGATTAGAGACAAGGCTTAATTCAAGGGAGAGAACCTTGAAAAGCAATTGTAATTGTATACGTAGATATGTTCACATGAAAATGAAGCTATATGACTTGTAAACTGTAGTCAAAAATTAAGGGTCATTCAAAATAAATGTTGATACAATTGACATAATATGAATATAGAGTGACATATTTAAGAAGTAGAATAAGTAAAATGAGAATATATAAATAAATAGGTATAAAAATGTCTTTAAACCTTGAGAAATTACTTTGGACAAATTATAAAAGGGGAAAAAAAGGTGGCAGATGTAGTCTACCAACACTGTTGGTTAGAAGATAGAACAGAATTACCTCCCTTATTTCTAAATAGCTCATCATTTTTTCTGGCAGCCATAAAATACTAGTGGCCCACATGGAAGTCACTGTTACTCAAAATTTCCAAGTTTTTTTCTCACTTATTAATAGATATGCTAAGCCATCTATTCACCAACTTGTACCTGAGATAATGTTTTTTGTTTAAGGAAAACAGTAATACAGGGCTTTATATTTATCCCTATCAAAATTGATCCTAATTTCAGCTGATTGCTTTTATTTTGTTAGAATCTTTTTTGAGGTTGCAATTCTGTAACTGTAATACATTTACTAATGCTATTTATTAGCTTAGTTCCATCTGCAGATTTGCTGAGCATATGTAAATGCTTTACTAGGACATGGAAGAGGACAACCAAGGATGAGAACTAAAGCACACTGCTTGTAAAGATCAGATTCTCCATATGCAATGTGTGAAAAGATATACTGAGTTCCCATAGTAAATGTTGGAAGTTATCTCTCCACAAATACACATCTTTTCTAAATATCTTCATAATATTTTCAGGTTATAATAGTAATTAAAGAAGCTGGTTAATGATTATTTCATTGCTAAAAATAACATTTTTGAAGCCTAGAGTATTCACTAATTGTATGGTAAGGACTACAAGGTAATGAATGCAGATGGGTTATTGCAGTGATGGACCCCTAGGGATGGACCCGCAGCACTCACTGATACACCTCAACTCAGCACTTTGATCCTGAGCCAATGCTGAAAATAGAACCCCATTCTGAAAAGACATGGCATGTGTAGTAGGCAGAATACTAAAATGTCTCCAAGATTCCCACACCCTTTTACACACACTCTATAATCCCCTCCCCTGAGTATGGAGATGTCTGTAAATATGATGGATTTTACTTCCATTATGAACATTACATAAAAAGAATGAAGAAATTTTGCTGAAATAATCCCAAAATAGTTGAGTGAATTCAAAGGGAGATTTACCTGGATGGGCCTGACTTAATTGGGTGACAGTTATGCAAAGGGGACTGAAGTTTGAAATAAAAGAGATTCTCCTGCTGGCTTCATAGAAGGACGCCTCTGTGTTGTGAGAGAGCTACCTGGCTGGGCCCTGAGACAGCTCCCCTCAGAGCTTACAGTGACCTCTGGTGGAAAGCATGCAAACAAACATACAAACAAAAAACCAGGGACCACAGTCCTACAACCACAAAGACGTGAATTCTGCTAATATCTCAGATGAGCTTAGTATACAACCCCAGGCTCCAGATGAGACCACAGCCCTAGTTGACACCTTGAGACCTAGCGAGACCCTATGAAGACGACCCAGATAGGCTAAACCTGTTAAGGGCAGAAATAGAATATTGGGGAATAGCTATAATTATAAGAAATATTAATCATGCTCTGTTAACCATGATTGTTTTGTTTTGGTTAAAGAAAGCACATAATAACCTGGCTGGGAGTTCTCTGTGGGACCTGGGAGCTAACCTGGAAATGCAGCCCTGGGACATGGGAGTATCCAAAAACTGTCTATTATCATGGAAAGATGAATATCCTTGTTGTGGAAAGGAAACAATGGAATCCTAATGCCCCCTTCCCTTTGCAAACCCCCAGCCCACAATGCCTGTAATTTGTAATCATTATACCCATTCTTATTCCTTTTTCCTACTTCCCTATGCCTGCAATACCCATTTTTATTTTGCATGCCCAGTCTTATTCCTTTTGCCCACTGCCCCATGTAATCTTTGTCTTTATATCCAATATAACGAGCTGGCTTATGGGGGGCTGCAGAGCATATTTCTGTGGTTGAACTGCTGCTCTCCCATACTGCCAGCATTATTGGATTAAACCCTCGTTTATGATTGGTTTATTGGCTTTTTGGCTTAATTGGCTCAAGTAGTGACAGGCAGCCCAGACCCATTGGTTGCCCAGTTTCAAAAATACAGAAACTGAGATAATACATGCTTGTTGTTTGAAGCTATTCACTTTGTGGTAATCTGTTATGCAGCTATACAAGATTAACACATCAAATAAGAAATAAGACAGTCATTCCAGACCTGTTGTCATACAATGTATTTGGTGACTTGCTGCACAATGATGAACTGAGATATATTGAAGGCTGTAAGAGAACCTGAGAGAAAAACAAAACTCAGCTAAAATTGTAAAATCATCTACTTGAATTAGTTAGCCTTGCTCTCAGTACAAGAGCTATTTGCAGAGAGAGAGGGAGAGGGAGAGGAAGACAGAGAAATGGGAGAGGGAGGAATTGGGGGGGGAGAATGAAAATGAATCATTTACATAACTGGAGAGGCTGATGAAAATAGCATCCAATAATAGCAGGGATACCAGACCCATAGAGCACTTGAGGTCATTATAAAACCTGCAGCAAGAATTTCCAGGAAGTAACAGACTCAGCAGGACTACACCTAAGACTTTCTTTTTTTTTTTTCTTTATTGTTGAAAGTATTACATATGTCTCTTTTTTCCTCCATTGACCTCTCCCCGGCCGTTCCCACCCCCAAGCACATGTCCTCACCCACCTGGTATTTGTGTCCATTGGTTTTGCTTATATGCATGCATACAAGTTCTTTGGTTGATCTCTTACCACCCCTCTCCCACCCTCCCCTGCCTTCCCTTTGAGGTTTAATGGTCTGTTTGACGTTTTTAAATCTACTGTTTTAAGAGTTAGGTGTACACCTAAGACTTTCTATGTTGATTTCAAAGACTGAGTATTAAACTAGTTGAGCCTCCAAAATAGCTAACTCTCTTAAAACAGTAGATTTAAAAATTGTCTAGAAATTGGATATTTTTTAAATAGGAGGAAGTTAGAGGGGATTCTTTAAATTCCTTGTTTTATTGTGTATAATCAAATGTAATAATATCAATGCAATAACATTATTAGAAGTAGAACTTATTTTTTTCATTTCTAACTTTATTATTTTTTAATTTATTAATCTCCTATGAATGCATTCCTTTATGAGCCTTTTAGCACTTCCTGATTCAGTGACTATGCCAAAATACTTAAAGAAAACTTATACCAGCCATTTTGAAAACATAAGCAAACCAGAATTCTTTAGTAGCAATGCTGTTTTAAACTAAATCAGTTATGTTTCATGTCACAAGAAGCTTTTCTCTTCAGGATCTACTACATCAGACAGTATTTTCATAAACCCACTTTTAGAGTTCTTATCAGCTTATAGGTTTTATAAATCAACTAGAGGCATGGTGCACGAAAATCCATGCACTTGGTTGGGGGGTCCCTCAGCCTGGCCTGCATTCTCTCACAGTCCTGGAACCCTCAGGGGATTTCCTACTGAGCGCTTAGGCCTGCTCCCCCCAGAGAGTGGGCCTAAGCGCAGTCTGGCTTCCCATAGCCCCGCCCCATTGCTCCTCCATCGCCGCTGGTCACTGCCGCCTCCCCCCCACCGCCGTCCCCTCCCTCTGCTCACTGGCCTGTGCCTTGGCTGGCCTGGTGCAGCCTGCTCGCCAACCCTGCCCCCCGCTGACTGATCATTCCACCGTTCAGTCAATTTTCATATTACTCTTTTATTATATAGGATGTGTCCTGTTTTACCATGAAGAAAAACACTTTTATCAAGGCATATTTTTGGATGTTTCAACAGAAAAAAAAAAGAAAGAAAAGAAAGGAAACGAAAAGAAAAGAAAAGAAAATGAAGTATAGGCAGCCTTGCTTCTCTTAGATAGTATTTCATAAACACTGCAAAGAGGCAAAGCCCAAACAAAGTGCAGATGGTTGCATAAACGTTAAAAAAATGTTCCTTGTTCTTAGCCACATAAGTTGTCCTTAATGATCCATAAGTGAATGGTATACAGTAATCAAGCTTTTGGATTCATACAAACATTACCCTTTCACTTGAAAGAACAAACTAAATGCTAATTTAGACCTGAGACAATATTTGAAAATATCAAGAATAGAACCACTTTTATGGTTTCTACTATTTTCCTACTCTGATATATTTCTTTTATAATTAATGAATTGGCAAAGAACAGTGGACCATATTCCATTTGCTGATTTTTGTGTCAAGGAAAATTTTGTAATTTGCTTCCAAAAGGAAAACTTCTCTTTTTCAGATAGTTATCCATCAACAAATCAGAAGCACTTTACACATCATTAATTGAAGCACAGTCCAGAAACTATCAAAGCAAAATATACATATATTATGGTTTTATCATACTTCATATGCCTACAAACCATCATTCATTGGAAAAATGTATCACATCTTACCAATGTCTTCTCCACAGTAGGCTTGTGAAAATTAGCATATTCTATATAATAAAGAGGTAATATGCAAATTGACCATCACTCCAACACACAAGATGGCCATCCCTATCCGTCCCCATATGGACACAAGATGGCTGGCAGGGGAGGGCAATTGGGGGCGATCAGGCCTGCAGAGGAGGGCAGTTAGGGGTGACTGGGCTGGCAGGGGAGGACAGTTGCGGAGACCCAGGCCTGCAGAGGAGGGCAATTAGGGGTGACTGGGCTGGCAGGGAAGGACAGTTGGGGGAACCAGGCCTGCAGAGGAGGGCAGTTAGGGGTGACTGGGCTGGCAGGAGAGGACAGTTGCAGGGACCCAGGCCTACAGGGAGGGAAGTTGGGGGGACCCAGGCCTGCAGAGGAGGGCAGTTGGGGGGACCAGGCTGGCAAGGGAGGCCAGTTATGGGTGACCAGGCTGGCAGGGGAGGGCAGTTAGGGGCAATCAGGCCAGCAGGGGAGGGCAGTTAGGGGCAATCAGGCCGGCAGGGGAGCAGTTAGGCGTCGATCAGGCTGGCAGGGGAGTGTTAGAGGATTATCAGGCTGAAAGGCTGAAGCAGTTAGGGGCAATCAGGCAGGCAGGCAGGTGAGCAGTTGGGCAGTTGGGAGCCAGCAGTCCTGGATTGTGAGAGGGATGTTCCAGATTGGAGAGGGTGCAGACTGGGCTGAGGGACACCACCCCCGCCCCCCAATGCATGAATTTCATGCACCAGGTCTCTAGTTTTCTGTAATTATATTCTTGCCTATGTCAAGAAAATTCTGAGTGACATTAACCATAATAATCAACTTCCTTCCAATCTCTTTAAAGTGGAGAGTAGAATCATAGATTTAGAATTCCATTATTTAAGCCTTCCACAAATCTGAAGATTTTTCATACCTAGTAGTTCTTTGAAACATGAATACAATGTCTTATGGTATTATCTCCAATAAATAATCTCCTCACAGAGGGACCCCTTTCTATTATTCTAATGAAGAAATTAAACTTTAAAATCATTATAGGTTGTTGAGGAAATTATTTATATAAGTTCATAATTCAGAAGTATTTAAGGTAATAATTTGGTATTATAGTTGATGCAAGAATAATTTTTAAATCAATAAATAACATTGTCATCTAATAAAAAATGACACAGTAGTAATAACCTAGCTATTAATTAATAACTGGAAAGGAGCAAAGGAAAGCTGCAAGTTAGATGCATGCCTAGTAAGGTCTGGGTGATGTGGGAAGGTACTTACCTGTCAGTCATACCTGGGAACAGGACATTGGCCAATTTAGGCATGTAGGTATGGCCACTGCAAGCACAGTAAGAATTAATATTTAAGCTCCTGAACAAAGGATCTCTCTCTCTCTTTCCCTCCCTCCCTCCCTCCCCCTCCCTCTCCCTCTCCCTCTCCCTCTATCTGTCCCTCTCCCTCTGTCTGTCTCTCTCTTATTGTTTGTGCCTGATTCCTGGCTGTGGGGATCTCATGCTCTGCACTTACCCACATGACCCACGCCATGTGAACTCCATACAATAGGTTAATGGAGTTTAGCCTGATGCTACTTTGGACCCACCTCCACCATGGATGGAACAGAAACTCTGGACACTGGCTTTGCTTTTAGCTCTGCCAAAGCATCACCTGCACCTTTTCCAGGACTGGATTAAGGGAACTGAGACTTTGCAAACCGAGGGATGTAACTCTACACAAATAAAAATCATTCATTCTCTTGTGTGAGTCTTAGAAAATTCTTTTTCTCAAGATATTGTAAGAACCACACTCCCACTAGCAACAGAGGAGTTCCACTCATGCAATCCTCCAGAAACAAAAAGGTAGAGTACAAATGACCTTCCCAGAAAGAGGAGAATGGTGCCAGCTAGTGCTAGAAAGGTGGAAAACCAAATCAGATGTCTGGCACCATTTTTGTTATACATCCCCCCGAATCCTCAAATTGTCTAAAAGGCACCATTGACCCTCATAGAAGCATCAGGCTTCCAGAGGAATTTCAGAATAATCATTTAATTTGGAGACCACTCTTTAAAGCTATTAACAAACATATACAATCTCCTCATTAACTGACTTGTGATGCCTATTCTGAACATATTAGTGCATAATGAAGGCACTACAAAAAGTATCCTATGCTTGTTAAGTGCCATATCCAAACATCCTCATTTATCTATCAGTTGCATAAAATAGTAACTATTTGACTTATTAAAAAAATCATACTTTTTCAAAGGAGTCACTACTGGTATGTATAGCATTGAGTGCCAGATCTCTTTGTATTCAGATGTTTCTTTATTTATCATTACTTGCTTCTGCATTGTTTACTCCATATAAGCTCCCTCCCCAACTCCAAGTGAAACTTCAAACTCCCTGGAGTCAGGTACCATGTGTTTATCATTCTATCCACCCCCGCCCACCCCTCCGCATAATGCTCAGATCATACATAACAGTGAATACTAAAGCTTTGTTTTTAATTTTTCAGTAGGTAGTGCCTCAGTGAGATGTTCTGACTGAAGAATTGAGAAATAATTTCTAAAATTAAAACTGAATAAAAAAATGTTAAAGGCCTTGTAGCTATTCAAAAATCACTGTAATGAGCTTTTCCCAAGGACAAAATATATTACAGACTTTAAATGGGGCAAAGGGAATTCATTCATCACCTTTATTAACGGGCTGATACTCAAAAAATGTATCAATTTATAGTTGATTTATCATCAGGAAACACACGGTTGTGTACCAACAGTAGCCCTACTTGCTTTCAAATGGGGTAACTGAAGCAAACACAGTTCTATTTTAAAACAAAAGTTCATAATAGCTTTGGTATATCTTTCAATAATATCTCAGATAATGCTTCATTTAATGTCAAAATAACTACTATAAAATATTTCATAATTTTATCCATATCTGATATAGTTTTTCAATGCTTTAAAGATTTAGAATTGATTTCACAATAAATACCATTCCCTACACTTCTCAGTATTTTTTAAAATTACTAAAGTCAGGCCTGCTATTTATGTTTCAAATATAATTTCCAAAATCTCAGGAGAGAGGATAGTCTAAGTGAGATTTATTAAACTGTAGCTTTGTCTACTCAAAAAGTTCTGTGGTAGGCATTTAGTAATCAAACTTTTAAATTTACAGGCTTTTGTAAAAAAAAAAAATGAAGAAAAAGAAAGAATTTTGACACAATCTTAGAGATTGTCAAAGTTGTCACAAACCAACGCTGAGAACTACAGGCTTAGATCCACTCACCCACACACACATTCACACACACAATGGAGCTAGAATTCCGTTTCAGTTGAGGAAAGGGTCATATTCCAGAAATAGATCAACTATTTGTTGGTTACTATTTATGGGATTTTTAAAAATCGTTTCTGCCTCTTCTCTGAATTTTACCTTAAGTGCTAAAAACAAAAGTAATTATCGAATCCCATGATCCTATGACATTCACCAGATTCACCCACAGGAGCTTCAGCCTGAGCTGGGGCCGCCCTTGAAGACCTAACCTCGGATGGGCCTCTCCCACATGCTGTTTGGGACAGGTTGTTTGGCTAGCTAGCACCTGCACTGATCCCCTTCTCAGGCTCCTCCTTCACTTCCCCTTCGGTTGATTTGACATTCCACTTAAATTTCTTAGTGGACAAAGGTGCTTTTAAAGACATTTTCATGTTTTACCCCAGGAGCAATTGCAGTAGTTGAGAGAAAGTGCAGTTTAGAAATAAGAATTCTGAAGCAATGACTGAGATAAGTAATGCCCAAGGAGTTACTAAAGGTGGAATGTTATTCCACAATTTGCCAAGAGCTATAGCATTAATGAATCCAAGTGACCAGAGCAGGCCCAGCATCATGGGTGCCAGCCAAAAGAAACATGCACCTCTAGTTGAGGAAACCAGAAATCCAAGAGAAAAGAGGTTAAATAAAGAGCTGCTGACTTAAAGAATAAAAAAAATATCTAAGGTGTAAAGAGGTAAGGACCCAAGTTGATGACTATCTCCATTGTGAGGAATAACGAAATTTATAATTGTTGTCCCTGACCCTCCAATATTTATGCAGGATGGTGTTGGGGCCAAGGGCTTCCCTCCTCTCCTGAAGCGTTTCACTGTATCAGGGCTGAGAACAGGCCTGTCTGGCATGCCTGAGGCTGAGCTTGAGATGTGAAAAGAGAATTCAGATGTGCTTTCAGGTCTGCACTTCAGCCACTTTGAAGAGCAACTCACAGAAAACAAGGAAGCAAGCAACAGAGGATACTTCTAGATACCTCTGGATTTCTACACACCTTGTGGGATGTCACTTTCTGCATTCTAGTATATTAATTAAACCCACATAGGTAGCACAATAGAGTTTTAAGTTCTAGCACATATACTGTACTCCTGGAATTATAAAGAGCTGATGGGCAGAAAAAATCAGATAAAGAAAAAGCAGCAGCTTCTGACCTAGGGTATATCTGATTTTACTTAGAAATGGGGCATGGAGCCCCAGGAAGTTACTGAGTAATAACATAAAAAGAGATAGAGTGGCTACCAAATACATGAAGGCTGAGAGAGTAGTGATAATAGCAGACTAGAGTAACCATTGGATCCTTTTGATAATGAACGAAGCAGGGGGGAGGACATATTTATTCACTTTCTCAGAATAAAATGTCTATAAATATGTAGATAGAAAGGATGACTCTTTTTCTAAGTGGACTGAGCAAGTCAAAATTGTTAGGACCTAGCACAGGAAAATTCAGGTTCTAAAAGCCTGGAAACATTTACTACCCATCAATTCTCATCTAATGGTATTTAGCATTTCCTCTTCTCTTCCTTTCCTTAGGTAGAGTCCCATGGAAACAAGGGAATAAATAATTACAGTTGGCCCTTGAACAATGTTAGGGTTTGGGGTACTGACCCCTCCTCAATAGAAAATCCTTGTATAAATTTTGACTCCCAAAAACTTAACTACAGTTGGCCCTTTGTAATTGTGGGTTTCACATCTGCAGACTCAACCAAATGCAGTTCAGAAATAATATTTTCAATCACAGATGGGAATCTATGGATGTGAAAGGCCAAATGTACTACTAACAGCCCACTGTTGACTAGAAACCTTGACATTAACATAAACAGTTGATTAACACATATTTTGTATTATATGTATTATATACTATATTCTTACATTAAAGTAAGCTAGAAAAAAAGAAAATATTATCAAGAAAATCATAAAAGATAAAATACATTTACTGTTTTTTTCTTTAATCCATGTATAAGTAGAGCCAGGCACTTCAAAACCCTCTGTTCAAGGGTCAACTGTATTATGTCTTCTATATATAAACATCTATGCTAAACATAAAGGTCACATAAAGGAAACCCTCAAGTAATGTACTCTTACTGGAGATAAAGGATTCATAGTTTTAAGCATCCACAAAATAAGCAATATATTGGTTATCCATTTTGTGTCTTGCAACCTATCCCTGGCTGGCACAGAGGACACTTTAATGAATAAATAACATAGTCCAGCTTGAAAATCATGATATTAAAGAGCAATTACAGACAAACTAAATAAAATTACATGTGCTATGTAAATATGTTCAGTGCTATGAGAACTTATATTAAGGAAATCTCCCATTGAAATAAAAAATATTTCTTCCCAGAGTGTGTGCTATTTAACCTAGCTTTGAACCATGAATAGATAGATGTTAGGTAGAGAATGACATGGGATCATATGCATTCAACTGACATTAATTGAATCTTTTTTTAAAATATATATTTTAATTGATTTCAGAGAGGAAGGGAAAGATAGAAACATCAACGATGAGAGAGAATCATTAATCAACCACCTTCTGCATGCCCCCTACTAGGGATGGAGCCTACAGCCGAGACATGTGCCCTGACCAGGAATAGAACCGTGATCTCCTGGTTTATAGATCGACACTCAACCACTAAGCCAAGCAGGTTGGGCTAATTGATTCTTTTTGCTAAAGAAGGTCACATGAGGGGTAGGCAATTTGGAAAAGGCCTTGCAAAAAAAGACCCATTTAAGATGGACTTTGAAACATATGCAGAGATTTATAAGCAGAATGCATGATAAAAAACCAAGTTGAGTACCGTAATGTAAAAAACTTCCATTTTAGAGTAAAACATAGCTTGCTTCTACTGATGATCAATGCAACAATAGGCCTTAAATTGGTCTTTGAAGAACTAATAAATTTAACAAGGATAAAATAACATTTTAGGCAAGATGAACACAATAAGAGCTAAAAAAGGGGGGGGGATTTTTATGATATATGTGAGACAAGAAGGTACTAGGAGAGGGGTTAATCAGCTAAATTGGATTAAATTAGTATAGATGGCCTTCAGGGTCATGATGACACAATTGCACTTCATTTAATGAGTTCCCACTCTTTTCTGTCTTAACTTCAGTTTTGTGAACTATGCCTGGAACCTGGTTACATTGCCAACGTTGTAAATTCCAGATCTGGTACAGGGAATAGATGTGGCCAAGAACCAGCATCCAGTGGAGTTACAAGTTAAAAACTGGTTAAATTCTGGGAGATACAATGAGGAACAATGAGCAGACCCGCTGACTTTATTTCTATTTTGGCAAGTCTTAAAACTGCCCACATAATTATATTCTATAAGATTTCCTGTATATATCAGTAAGTCTCCACTAATTCTAATTTCATTGATTAAAAACTATGAGGGGGAGAGAGGGAGACAGAGAATATAAGAGACTTACAGAGTTAAAAGAAAAAATTATTCTTCAGTGAATTGTTTAAGTATTAATCTTAAGTAAAGAAAAATGTAGTGTGTATTTAAAACATTTCAAATTAAACGAAGGAAAGCATTATCTAAATAGAGAGAGTGGGTGAGATCTTATCCAAGAGTCAACCTCAAAGTTTTTGTTAACATTTAGTTCTAATAAATGACGCGTTTTTTCTAGCATTAACTCTGTTCATATACCTCGTTCATTTATCTGTCAGTAGAGACACAGGAGATCAAGAATTATATAGATAAATCTTACTCTCAATCCAGCTTCCCCTGTGGTATTCAAACACTCAGAAAATATTAAGGATACTATTTATTTGTATAACTTAATTTCTAATTTTATATCATCTTTAAAAGTCTATGATTTTAATCCAGTTATATATTTCTATGAAATCCATGGTCACCTTTTCTAGTGGCCAGATTTTTAAATTTCATTTTATTTCAACATTTGGCATCCTCCATCAAGCTTCTGATATGTTCAAAATGAAGAATCATCATGTCTACTTCCACTACTTGTCTACATCTGTGGATTAATTATACTAAGTGTGGCTTAGGTTGTTTTAGGCTATCAACAGCTGCTGCCTCATCTTTTGGGTTTCCATGCAAATTCCACAAACCCATATGGAAACTGAGAGGTCCTTTGAATTGGTAATTTTCTTGGAAAATTGCCATGTTCAGTTCATATAAAATTTAATTCTTTTAAGCCCTTCATTTACGCATTCAGCCAATATTTGTTAAGTACATACTTGGGAATAGTGCTCATCAATTCATTAAGTATGAAACACTTCAAAATGCCTCCAATGAGATTTCTCACCTAATGGGCCTAGGTACAGAAAATGTGCTTGAATTGTCCACCAACTACCAGAGCACCATAAGAAATCAAACGTACCAAATTCAAAAATTAGTTGTGTATTCTAAGTTACTGAAGTGCAGCAAATCATTATAACAAATGAAGGAAGCAGAGGAAAGTTATTATTTTATCCTATCTAATAAAAGGGTAATATGCAAATTAACCATCACTCTGTCACAAAGATGGCGGTGCTAGAACCCTCAGCCTTGCCGGAGTCCGCCAGTCCTGGGGCGCTGCCGCTGAGAAAAGGCAGTGTGAGCGGCCTGGTGGAATGCTTGCTTCGCCATGGCGACGGAGGGCCTCTGGGCAGCAGGCACAGAGTGGCTGGGGTGGGATGCTTGTTTCATCACTGCAGTGACGCCTCAGCTGCAGAGGGCCTCTCAGGGACAGGGGGACCAACCCGCAGCCTCTGCTGGCCACGCACAGGCCTGGAGAGGAGATGCCGGGCCCGCTTACCACAGAAGCAGTGCGGCTCCCTCCCGCTTCCTACAGAAGCTGCAGGGCTCCCGTGGAAGCAGCGTGGCTCCTGACAGTGCGCTGTGGTTCCTGCCAGCTCCCACAGAAGCAATGGGTGGCCTACTGCACGTGATATCACGCGATGAGATATTAGTTCAATATAAAAGTAAATGAACAAGAAATCTAATGAACAAAATAAACTGATGAATAAAATAGAATCAGAGGCATGAAAACAAGGCAGACTGATGAATCTCAGAGGGAAGGGGGGAAGATGGTTGGAAGAGATTAACCAAATATCTTATATACATACTAGAGGCCCAATGCATGAAATTCATGTAAGGGGCTTGGCCCTCACAACCACAGTGGCTTGCCTCTGCCCTTGCAGCTGCAGTGGCTTGCCTCAGACCTTGCAGCCCCAGCTTGGTCCAGAAGGTTGTCCAGAAGGATGTCCAGAAGGACATCCAGAAGGTCGTCTGGCTGTCAGATCTAATTAGCATATTACTCTTTTATTATTATATATGTTCATTACCTATAGACATAGACAATGGGATGATGAAGGCCTGGGATGGGGCAGGAACTGGATGGAAGGAGGCAATGGGGGGAAAAAGGGGAGACATCTGTAATACTCTTAACAATAAATATTTACATATATATATATATATATATATATATATATATATATATATATATAGTACTAGAGGCCCAGTGCACAAAATTTGTGCATGAGGGGGGGTGTCCCTCAGCCCGTCCTGCAACCTCTCCAATCTGGGACCCTTGGGGGATGTCCGACCGCCACAGGGATCAGGCCTAAACCGGCAGTAGGACATCGCTCTCACAATCTGGGACTGCTGGCTCTTAACCACTGACCTGTCTGCCTGCCTGATCGCTCCCTAACCGCTCCCCTGCTGGCCCAATTGCCCCCAACTGCCCTCCCCTGCCAACCTGATTGCCCCCAACTGCCCTCCCCTGAAGACCTGGTCACTCCTAACAGCCCTCCCCTGCAGGCCTGGTCGCCCCTAACT
Source organism: Myotis lucifugus (assembly GCF_000147115.1). Taxonomy (NCBI): domain Eukaryota; kingdom Metazoa; phylum Chordata; class Mammalia; order Chiroptera; family Vespertilionidae; genus Myotis; species Myotis lucifugus. Next base: position 345,212 of record NW_005871438.1, on the reverse strand, counting down.
GCCCTCCCCTGCTGACCTGGTCACACCAAACTGCCCTCTCCTGCTGGCCTGATTGCCCACAAATGCCCTCCCCTGCCGGCCATCTTGTGGTGGCCATCTTGTGGCAGCCATCTTGTGATGACATGGGGGCAGCCATCTTGTGACGATGTGGGGGTGGCCATCTTGTGGCAGCCATCTTGGAACATTGCATGATGCCACCTAGGCTTTTATTATATAGGATAATAATAGAAGCGTAATATGCAAATCGACTGGATGGCTGAACAGCAGAACGACCATCTGGATGACCTTGGGATGACCGTCTGGATGAAGCCGGGGCTGCGAGGGCCAAGGCAGCTGGGGCTGTGAAGGCTTACTCTCATACGAATTTCATGCATTGGACCTCTAGAATATATATATATTGCACTGGATAATGAAGTTAAAAGTTATATATGGAGACCTAGCCAGTTTGGCTCAGTGGATAGAGCATCGGCCTGCGGACTGAAGGGTCCCAGGTTCAATTCCAGTCGGGGGTGTGCAGGAGGCAGCTGATTGATGTTTCTTTCTCATCAATGTTTCTGGTTCTCTGTCCCTCTCCCTTCTTCTCTGTCAAAAATCAATAAAATATATATTTAAAAAATCAAGTTATAAAGTTATATATGGAAACTTCCCCAGAAATTTCTTTTGCACCAAAAATAGACATAACCCAAATATTATTTTCTGAATTCACTTTCCCTACCCTCTTTCTGAAAATAAGAGAATTCATTTAAAGGAAGAAGTTTACTTGACCCCTTAATAACCAACAATAGGTTAAAAAACAACAACAACAAAACCACATTGAGAATGTTGGTCAAGATCAGTTGGGTGTTGCTCTTCCAGAAAGCAGCATGATATGGCTTCTGAAAATGGTTCCCTATTCACTTGACCCAGAAAACTTTACAGAATCATGCAAATCAAGAGGTTCAAATATTCATGTTCACTTTAAGAATACTTGTGAATCTGTCCAGACCATCAAGGATATGCACACCTAAGAAGCCACCAAGTATTTACAGAGCAAGGTGTGTCATTTCGTCATTACAGTGTGGAGTTGGTAGATGTGCCCAGGCCAGACAGAGTGCTGGATGCAGGGTCCGTGGCCCAAGATTTCTGAATTTTTGCTGCACATGCATAAAAATAAAGAGGAATGCTAAACTTAAGGACTTAGATGTCAATGCTCTGGTCATTGAGCACATCCGGGTGAACAAAGTTCTCAAGATGCAGCATAGAACTTACAGAGCTCAGGGGCGGATAAACTCATACATGAGCTCTCCCTGCCACATTGACATGATCCTTGCTGAAAGAGTAGGTTGTTCTTAAACCAGAAGAGAAGGCTGCACAGCAGAAAAAAATATATATCAGAAGAAACTGAAGAAACAAAAACTTATGGTTCAGGAGAAAATTCAACATAAAATAAATGTTTTTTTAAAAATCAGTCGGATGTATTTTTCATGTGTGATGAAAACATTTAAGATCTGTCAACAACTTTCAAGTATACAATAATGTATTAACTATCAGTCACCATGTTGTGCATTAGACCCTCAGAACTCAATTTTCTTAAAACCAAAAGTCTTATCCTTCATCCTAAATTTCCCCATTTCTCTTTCCCCCAACCCCTGGCAGCCACCAATCTATTTCTTCCTTTTTATGGCTGAATAACATTCTGTTGCTTTTATACACCACATTTTCTTTATCCACTCATCCACTGAAGAATATTAAGGTAGTTTCCATATCTTGGCTGTTATGAACAATGCTAAAATTAACATTGGGGTGCAGATATCTCTTCTATGTACTTATTTCATTTTCTTCAGATACACACTCAGAAGTAGAATTCATATGATAGTTTTGTTTTTGTTTTTTTTGAAACAACTATGCTGTTTTCTATAATGGCTGTACCAATTTCCCTCCAGCAGTGAATAAGAGTTGCCTTTTCTTCACATCCTCACCAACATTTGCTATCTCTTGTGTTTTTGATAACAGTCAGTCTTATAGGTATAAGGTGATATCTTGTTTTGTTTTTTATTTATATTTCCCTGATGATTAGTGATGCTGAGTACCTTTACATATACCTATTAACCATCTGTAAATCTTCTTTGGAAAAATATCCATACATGTCCTTTGCTCCTTTTAAATTAGATTATTTATTATTTTGCTATTGAGTTGTAATGTTTTTATATATTTTGAATATTAACTTCTTATCAAATATATGATTTCCAAATATTTTCTTCCATTCTACAGATTGCCTTTTCAATTTATTACTTCCTTTGTTATGCAGAACCTCTTTAGTTTGATGTAGTCCCACTTGTTTATCTTTAGCTTTTGTTGCCTCTGCTTTTGGTGTCTTATCAAAGAAATCATTGCCAAGACCAATGTCAGAGATTTTTCCCCATGTTTTCCTCTTGAAATCTTATGGTTTTAGGTCTTACAATTAGTCTTCAATTCCACTTTGAGCTAATTTTTATCAGGGGTGTAAAGACAGGGGTCCATTTTCACTCATTGGCATATAGATATTCAGTTTTCCCAACACCATTTATTAAAGAGAGTATCTGTCCCCATTGTGTGTTCTTGACAGTCTTGCCAAAAATTACCATATATGTGTGGATTTATTTCTGAAATCTTTATTCTGTTCCACTGGCCTATATATCTGTTTTTATGCCAGTATCATACTGTTTTGATTAGTAGAGCTTTGTAATATACTTTGAAGTTAGGAAATGTGATGCCTTTTTCTTTCTCAAGATTGCTTTGGTTCCATATAAGTTTTAAGATTTTTTTTTCTATTTCTATAAAATTTCTATTTCTATTAGAATTTTGCTAGGAATTGCACTGAATTTGTTATAGCTTTGGGAACTATGGACATTTTCACAGTATTATTTGGATTAATTCTTCAAATCCAAAAACACAGAATATTTTTCCAATTATTTGTGTCTTCTTCAATTTCATTCATCAATAGCTTATAGTTCTCAGTCTATAGGTCTTTCACTTCTTTGGTTATATTTATTCCTAAGTATTTTATTGTTTTTTGATGTTGTCATGAATGGGGTTGCTTTCTTAAGTTCTCTCTCAGATATTTTGTTGGTGGTGTATAGAAATGCAACTGATTTTGTATTTGATTTTGTATCCTGCAATGTTACTGAATTCATCTATTAGTTCTAACAGTTTTTTGGTGGAATCTTTAGAGTTTTCTATACATAAGATCATGTCATTTGCAAACAGACAATTTAACTTCTTCTATTTCCAAGTATTTGCTTTTTATTTCTTTTTTCTTGCCTATTTGCATAGCTATGAATTCCAGTACTATGTTTACTAGAAGCATCAAGAGTAGGCATCCTTCTCTTAGTCCTAATCTTAGAGAAAAGGCTTTAAACTATTAATTATAAGGTTAGCTGTTGGGTTGTTGTATATGACCTTTATTATGTTAAGGTACAGTCCTTCTATACCTAATATGTTGAGGGGTGGTTTTTGTTTTGTTTTACTGTGAAAGGATATTGAATTTGGTCAAGTTCACTTTCCACATCTTTTAAGATAATCATATGATTTTTACCCATCCTTCTGTTAATGTGATGTATCACATTTATTGATTTACATATGTTAAATCACCCTTGCATCCCAAAGATGAATTCTACTTGATCATATTATATGATCTTATGCTCTTGAATTTGATTTATTAGTATTTTGTTAAAGATTTTTGCTACTATCAGGGATATTAGCCTATAATTTTATTTTCTTGATTGTCTTCCTTTAGTATCAGGATATACTGGCCTCATAAAATGAGTTTAGAAGTATTCCTTCATCTTCAATTTTTTAGAAAGAATCTGAGAAGGATGTGTGTTAATTCTCCTTTAAATGTTTGGTAGAAGTCACTGATGTAGCCATCTGGAGATTTTTGATTACTGAGTCAACCTCCTTACTAGTAACTGGTCTCATGATACTTCATGTTTATGTGGAATTAGCTATCATATCTCCTCTTCCATTTACAATTTTATTAATTTGAGTTCTCTCTTTTTTTTTTTAGTATGTCCAGCTAAAGATTTGTCAATTTTGTTTATATTTTCCAAGAAAAAAATAAGTCTTAGTTTATCTTTCCTATTGTCTCTCATTTATTTCACTCTAATCTTTATTTTCTCCCTCTGCTAACTTTGGGCTTCATTTGTTCTTCTTTTCCTAGTTACTTGAGGTTAGGTTATTTGAGATATTTCTTTTTTCTTACTGTAGGCATTTATCACTGTAAACTTTCCTCTAAGAACTGCTTTTGCTGAATACCATGAGGTTTGGTATATTGTTTCCATTTTTGTCTGTCTCAAGATATTTTCTGATTTCCCTTTTGATTTCTTCTTTTACCCATCAGCTGTTCATAAGTGTGCAAGTGTGTTGTTTAATTCCCACATATTTGTGGATTTTCTAGCTTTTCTCTTATTATTGATTTATAGTTTTATATCACCATGGTTGCAAAAGATACTTGATATTACTTCAAACTTTTAAATTTGTTGACTTGTCTTATAAATTCATATATGATCTATCCTGGAAAATGTTCCATGTGTGCTTGAGAAAAATATGTGTTCTAAAAGCTATTAGATAGAATGTTCCTATATATGTCTCTTGGGTTCATTTGATCTAAAGAATCATCAAGTCATTTATTTCCTTATTGATTCTCCATCTGGATTGTTGAAAATGAGGTTTTGAAGTCCCCTGCTATTATTGTACTGTTTTTTTGCCTTCAGATATGTTAATAATTATTTAATATATTTATGTGTTCCAATATTAGGTATGTATATATTTACAATTATTGTATCCTTTTAATGAACTGACCCTTCATCATTATATAAAGGCCATCTTTGTTATAGCTTTGTACTTAAAGTCTATTTTATATAATACTAGAGGCCGGCTGCATGAAATTCATGCATGGAGGGAGGGGGTCCCTCAGCCCAGCCTGCACCTTCTCACAATCCGGGACCCCTCAGGGGATGTCCGACTGCTGGTTTAGGCCCGATCCGATCGGGTCTAAACCGGCAGTTGGACATCGCTCTCGTAATCCACGACAGCTGGCTCCTAACCACTCGCCTGCCTGCCTCATCACCCCTAACCACTCTGCCTGCCTGCCTCATCGCCCCAACTACTCCCTGCCTGCCTAATCACCCCTAACTACCTCTGCCTCAGCCCTCGCCATGGCGGCTTCATCCAAAAGGACGTCCGGAATGACATCTGGAAGGTCGTTTGGCTGTTCGATCTAATTAGCATATTATGCTTTTATTATTTTAGACAAATACAGTTGTCCCTCAGTATCTGTGGAAGATTGGGTTCAAGACCCCTGCTCACACCCAAGAACACCCAAATCCATGCATTATTAAGACTCTTATGCAGGGGTCCTCAAACTTTTTAAACAGGGGGCCAGTTCACTGTCCCTCAGACCATTGGAGGGCCGGACTATAGTTTAAAAAAAACTATGATCAAATTCCTATGCACACTGCATGCCGGAAACCATTCATTGTCTTCACTAGCTGAGTTTAGACAGACCCCCAAAAGCTAGTAACCTTTGAAGTCCTAGCAAAGGTCAGAACTGTGCACCACCCAGTTAAATCTAGGAACCACCCAGTTAATTTAGGTAATAATAGTTGAAGCATCATCCCCACCTTAGTTCCCTTAATTCCTTAGATACTTATGTAGATCCTTGTTGATTATTGTTGATCAGATACTTTGTCTATTCCTGGAAATTGTCTGCTGATCTGTGTGTCATTGAAACCTCCTTACCTAAGGCTACTCCAAGCTCAATAAAAGATTGGAGCAGCCTGAGCATGGGTGGAAGTCCTTCGGGACTTGCCCGCCTGGTCCTCCAATATTGCAAAATTATTTCGTGTCATTTCTCTCTCATTTGTGTGCGGCCCCTCTTTCAGATACCGAACCCTACTCCATGCAGAACGTGGAGGGGAACACACTCAACAACTGCACATATCTTATTTTGAAGTACAAAAGAACAAAACGGGAACAAATACAATATTTGTATTTGCATGTGGCCCGCGGGCCGTAGTTTGAGGACCCCTGCTCTTATGTGTAATAACATAGAGTTGGCCCTCTGGATCTGTGGATTTCCAGGCATAGATTGAAAATACTGTTTTCCCTGATATATGAGTAATTTTCTCTTGCTGCTTTCAAAATTCTGTTATTGATTTTTTTCCAAGAGTTTGATTATAAGATGTCTCCCTTAAGATCTCTTTGGCTTAATCTGTTTAGGAATCTTTGAGCTTCATTTCACTGGATGGCCATATCTCTCTCCAGATTTGGGATGCTTTCAGCCATCATGTTTTCAAATGAGTTTTCTGTCCTTTTCTCTCTCTCTTCCTCTTCTGAGACTTACATGATACAATATTGTTTTGCTTCATAGCATCCCATAATTCACATACTCTTTCTTCACATTGTTCCATTCCTTTCTCTTTTCTCCTATGAGTAGATAACATCAAGATATCTATTTTGAAATTCACAGATTCTTTGTTTTGCTTGAGTGAGCCCAATGTTGAAGATCTCCACTGCATTTTTTTTTTTATTTCATTCTTTGTAGTCTTCAGCTCCAGAATTTCTGTTGGGTTATTTTTACAATTTCTATCTCTTTGGGAACTTCTCTCTTTTTTTTAATTCTTGACAGTATTACAGATATCTCTCATTTTCTCTTTTTTTGCCCCTCTCCACCCAACCCCTGCCCCACCCCAGGCCTTCCCCATGCTATTGTCTCCATCCATGGATTATGCATATATGCATATATGTTCTTTGGTTTATCTCTTCCTGTCCCTTCCACCCACTGTCCTCCACTGATATTTGTTATTCTGTTCCATGCACCCATACCTCTGGACCTATTTTGTTTGTCAGCTTATTTTGTTCATTAGATTCCACATATAAGCAAGACCATGTGATATTTGTCTTTCTCTTACTGGCTTATTTCACTTAGCATAATAGTCTCCAGGTCCATTCGTGCTGTCTCAAAGGGTAAGAGCTCCTTCTTTTTTATAGCCACATAGTATGTACACTGCATTGTGTGAATTTGCCACTTTATTTTTATTGCAGAGAGGAAGGGAGAGGGAGAGAGAGATAAAAATATCAATGATGAGAAAGAATCATGATTGGCTGCCTCCTGAATACCCCCACTGGGGACTGAGCCCACAACCCTGGCATGTGCCCTTGATCAGAATTGAACCCAAGACCCTTCAGTCTGCAGACCTATGCTCTATCCACTGAGCCAAACTGGCTAGGGCTGCCACATCTTTTTAATCCATTCATCTACTGAAGGGTATTTGGGCTTTTTCCAGTACTTAGCTATTGTAAATAATGCTCCTATGAGTATGGGGGTGCACATATTCTTCCTGATCGGTGTTTCAGGCTTCTTAGGATATATTCTCAAAAGTGGGATTGTTGGGTCAAAGTGAACTTCTTTTTTCATGTATTATTTTCCTGAGTTCATTGAATTTCCTATCTTGTTCTCTTGAATTTCACTGAGCTTCCTTTAAATTATTTTGAATTATTTTGCAAGTAATTTGCATATCTCCACTTGTTTGGAATTATTTACTGAAATATTATTGTGGTCTTTTAGTGGTGTCATGTTTCCTTGCTTTTTCATGTTTCCAGTGGCTCTGTGTTGACATCTTCACATTTGAGGATGCACTCACCTCTGCAGTGAAGAAAATGTTCATTTCTTCACTGTGAAATAAATATAGTCACTAGCCAGCCACACATAATTATAAAGCATTTAACATAGGCTAGTATAACTAAGAAACTGAATTTTAATTTTATTTTAGATGAATTTATTTAATTTTAAACTTAGCCATTCACAGCTAGATCCTCTTAACAATTATATGAAGTAGGTGCTTTTGTTATCTATCTTATCTACACATGAAGAAAGGTAGAGGAATAGAGATTAAATAACTTGCCTAAAGTTCCACTGGTAGTAAATGGTAAAATCAGGATTTGAACCCAGGTACCTGCCCACAAACTGTACACTCATAATTATTACATGAAAATCTGTTTTATCAGATTATTTCAACTCAATATTCTGGTTTTCATATTTTTGGGTAGAAGTTTATATAACATTATAATGTACAACATTATATGGTTATAATTGTACATATATAATAGTACAACAGATTATGTGTCCAGTACTAATAACTAATGACTGAAAAGAGTTACATCCATGCAGTGAATTATATCTCAAACATTTATGAAATCATATGAAATATTTCTTGTATAAAGACAATGAGCAATCCTTTCTGCTTACGTTGTGGTCTGATCCCTGAAATACATATTAATCTGTGCTACTTCTTTATTTAAAAGTATAACTCTAGCCCTAACCGGTTTGGCTCAGTGGATAGAGCATCAGCCTGCAGACTGAAAGGTCCCAGGTTCGATTCCGGTCAAGGGCATGTACCTTGGTTGCGGGCACATCTCCAGTAGGAGGTACACAGGGGGCAGCTGATCGATGTTTCTCTCTCATCGGTGTTTCTAGCTCTCTATCCCTCTCCCTTCCTCTCTGTAAAAAATAAATAAAATATATATTTTTTTAAAAAAGGTATAACTCTAATGCAACAAGTGGTGAAGAAACCTTACGGGGATGCTCCTGCTTCAGAATAGCTGAACACCAGAAAGCACATAAGCTTTGAGACATAACTGGTCTACAAAAGATCTCCAATGAGGCCCCTTTAACAAATAGAAAGGGTCTGAGAAGTTGTATTTATGGGATCAAACCAGAGCTACAACGATGGACAGCCTGAGGGGCAAAATTGCCTGAAGGTAGACATCTAGCAATGAAACCAAGACTGACCAGCCACAAGTGAATAGAAAGGACCCTCAGACTGCTTCACTGATCAGACATCCTCAGAGGGGGCTGCCAAAATTCTAAGTCAGTCCTACCCCTTGGATTCAAAAAGCAGAAGCAAACCTGGCCAATGTTGCTCAGTGGTTAAAGTGTCCACCCCGGCACCGAAGGGTCACAGGTTTGATTCCCAGTCAAGGGCGCTTACCTGGGTTGCAGGTTCAATTCCCAAGCCTGCTCAGGGCACATACAGGAGTCAACCAATCTCTCTCTCTCTTCTCTCCTTCCCTCCCTGCACTCTTTCCAAAAATAAATGGAAAAAATATCCCTGGGTAAGAGTCAACAACAACAAAAGCAGAAGCAAATCCTGTAAAATGAAACTAGACCACCTTCTTACACCATATACACAAATAAACTAAAAGTGGGTCAAATACTTAAGTGTAAGACTTGAATCCATAAAACTCCTCAAAGTAAACATAGGCAGAAAACTCTCTGACATTTCTCTTAGCAATATTTTTTCTCCTATATCTCCTTGGGCAAGGGGAACAGAAGAAAAAATAAACAAATGGGACTATATCAAACTAAAAAGGTTTTGCACAGCAAAAAAATCAATAAAACAAAAAGACAACCTACTGAATGGGGGGAGATATTCACCAATGACACATCTGAGAAGGAGTTATTATCCAAAATTTATAAAGAGCTCAAACACTTAACACCAACAAGACAATCCAATTAAAAAATGGGCCAAGGACTTGAATAGACACTTCTCCAAAGAGGACATACAGATGGCCAATAGACATATGAAAAGATGCTCAACATCACTAATCATCAGAAAAATGCAAATTAAACCACAGTGAGATATCTCCTCACACCTGTCATAATGGCTACCATCAATAAATCAATAAACAAGAAGTGTTGCCGAGGATGCACTGCTGGTGGAAATGCAGATTGCTACAGCCACTGTGGGAAGCAGTATCAAGTTTTCTCAAATAATTAAAAATGGAACTGCCTTATGACCTAGTGATTCCACTTTTGGGAATATATCCTAAGAAACCTGAAGCACCAATCAGAAAGAATATGCAACCCTGTATTCATGCAGAGTTATTTACAACTAGAGGCCCAGTGCATGAATTCATGCACAGGTGGGGTCCCCCGATCGCCCCATGGCCAGCTGGGAGGGGAGACTGTGAGAGGTTGGCCGGCTGGTACCATGGGAGGTTAGCTGTGGTAGTGCACTGACCACCAGAGGGCAGCTCCTGTGTTGGGCGTCTGCCACCTGGTGGTCAGTGTGCATAGCGACTGGTCGACTGGTCATTCCAGTCATTCTGGCCCTTCAGTCAGTTGTAATGGTCAATTAGGCTTAGATAGATAGATAGATAGATAGATAGATAGATAGATAGATAGATAGATAGATAGCCAGCCAAGATTTGGAAACAGCCCAAATGCCCATCAGTAGATAAGTGGATGAAAAAGCTATGGTACATTTATACAATAGACTATTACTCAGCTGTAAAAAGGAAGAAAATCTTATCCTTTGTGACAGCATGGATGGAGCTGAAGAATGCTATGCTAAATGAAATAAGCCAGTCAGAGAAAGACAAATACCAAATGATTTCACTCATATGTGCAATCCAGTAAATAAAATGAACTAACAAGCAAAATAGAGACAGACTCATAGATAGAGAGCAGGCTGACAGTTGTGGAAGGGGGTCATTTCAGGGGTCAGGGGTAGACAGATTGAGTGGGAAAAAGAAAAAAACTCATGGATACAGACAATAGTGCCGGGGGAAGGGGTGGTGAGGGAAGTTAGAGGAGAGTATAGGGGGCATAAATGGTGATGGAAGGAGACTATACAATACTATGTAGAGATGATATGCTGTGGAATTGCGCATCTGAAACCTGTATAATGTTGTTAACCAATATCACCCTAATAAATTCAATAAAAAGGAAAAATTTTAAATGCACTGCCTTATGCACCCCTATATACTTTGCAGCACTATTAACAATAGCCAAGATTTGGAAACAGCCCAAGTGCCCATCAATAGGTGAGTGGTTAAAAAAGCTGTGGTACATCTACACAGTGGAATACTACTCAGCCATAAAAAAGAAAGAAATCTTACCTTTTGCAATAGCATGGATGGACCTGGAGAGTATTATACTAACTTAAACAAACCAGTCAGAGAGAGACAAATTCCATATGATTTCACTTATATATGCAATCTAAAGAGTGAAATAAACAAACAAACAAAATTGAAATGGATTCATAGGTACAGAGAACAGACTGATGGTGCCAGAGGGGAGGTGCAGTTGAGGGACTGGGTGAAAAAGTTGAAAGGATTAAGAAGAACAGGTTGCCCGGCCTGTGTGACTCAGTGGTTGAGTGTCAACCCATGTACTAGAAGGTCATGGGTTGATTCCCAGTCAGGGCACATGCCTGGTTGCAGGCTCAATTTCCAGTAAGGGGTGTGCAAGAGACAGCCCAACAATGATTGTCCCTCACTGATATTTCTCTCTCTCCCTCTCCCTTCCTCTCTGAAATCAATAAAAAATATTTTTTTAAAAAAAGAAGTACAGGTTGGTTATTACAAAATAGTCACAGGGATGTGAAGTGCAGCATAGGGAATACAATTAATAATAATCTATAATAATAAAAGGGTAATATGCTAATTAGACCGGATGTCATTCCGGACATCCTTTCTGACAAAGCTGGGGCTGGAGGGAAGCCAGCTGGGGTCCCTGGTGCCTGCGGGCAGCCCAAAGGAAGCTGGCTGGGGTCCCGGGTGCCTGCGGGGGGCCTGAGGAGAGCAGCCGGGTCCCAGGTGCCTATGGGCAGCTGGAGGAGGGAAGCAGCCAGGTCCCAGGTCCCTGCCAGTGGCCAGAGGAGGGAAGCCAGCAGAGGAGGGAAGCAGCCGGGTCCCGGGTCCCTGCCAGTGGGAAGCAGCCGGATCCTGGGTCCCTCCCGGCAGCTAGAGGAGGGAAGGAGGAGGAAAGCAGCCAGATCCTGGGTCAGTGCTGGCAGCCAGGGGAAGGAAGGTCTAATCTTGCACGAATTTCGTGCATCGGGCCTCTAGTATTATAATAACTATGTATGGTGTCAAGTGGGTACTGAAAATATTGGGGGGACACTTTTGTAAAGTATATGATTGTCTATCCACTATGCTGTATACCTGAAACTAATACAAAATAATATTGAATGTAAACTGTATTTGAAAAATAAAATTCAAAGAAAAAGAAATAAAGGATACAATCACAAAATTGGCCAATCAATACAATACTGCTAGAAATAAAAATATATATATATTTGGAGGGGGGAAAATCACCTACCTTTGGTAATTGTAATTGTAATTGTTGAAAGGTTAAAAAAATAGAAAAAAAACTCTAATTCAATTGATTAAAAATCTGATTAGAAACAATTAGTTGTACTTGAAAATATGTCCAAAAAGTATGCTTAATACAGCAGAGAAACAAGGGATTCAAGTGTGAGGGGAATGGTAAGAGATACAGAGAATAGAAGGAAAGGTCTAACATACCTCTCATGGGTTGTCAAAAAAAAAGTGAATGAATGGAGAGAAAAAAGGTATTATCTAAAGAGATAATGGATGAAAATGTCCAGAATTGATGAAAAATGTGAATGCATAAATCCAGGAATCACAACATATCCCAGGTGGTATAAATTAAACAAGACAGAATAAAATAAAAAGTCCATGCTTAAACATATTATTTTTAAAAACACCCTGGTAATAAAAAAGACAAAATTAAAAACACCTACAGAGACAAGGGAGAGCACCATACAAAATCATGGTAATTAGAAAAACAGCAGACTTCTGAACAGAAACAATGAAAATCAGAAGGCAAAAGAAGAGTATATTTAAAGGATTGAGGGAAAACCCAGAATTAGATTTTAAAGTCTTAATACTGGCGTATTTTTTTAAATTAAATGTATCAGGCTCACATTGATTAATGTAGGTTTTAAGTGTACATCACTGATACGTGAACTGTATATTGCACTGTGTATCCACCACCCAAAGTCAAATCATCTTCCGTCACCATGTATTTGGTCCCCTTCACCCTCTCCCACCTCTCCCATCCACTTCTCTCTGGTAACCACCATATATTTTCTGTGTCTATAAGTTTCAGTTTTATATCCCACATCTGAGTGAAATCATAATATTCTCGAAACATTGGTTTTCTAGCAAAGGTATCTTTTAAAAATGATGATAAAATTATTTACAAATAAAAACAGGTGTCACCACCAAGAGACTTTAGTAAATGAACCTCACAAGGTTACACTTCAGGAAGAACAAAGAGGATCCCAGAAGGACAATCTAATGTGTAGCAACGATAATGGTAACTTGTATGTTAATGCAAACACTTTACAAATATATTATCATAATGCTATCAAATTTTTAATATTTAAAGGAACAAAAGTGGATTTACCTCTCCAAGCATGATGGACCAGATTTACTTTGCTTCCTTAAACAAATAAAAACTGGAAAATAAATAAAATATTTGACAACAGGCAAAGCAAAAGAATATTCCCAAGAGAATAAAAAGGAGGTCATCCCTATGATTACTGCCTGCAGGGACTTTTCAGGCTGCATCTCAGGGAAGAGGAAACCGGTTTCCCTGAATTGAAAAGACAGAGTTCAGAATTCAAGAAAACCAAAGTAGCTAGAATTCCAAGGAAGTATATAGTTGGTAGAATTTGTAGAAAAGGTTGTAAAACAAGCTATTAAAAATAAAACTTCATATGTTCAAGAACATAAAAGATGCTGCAAAAAGTGCAAGGAGCCTCCTGAGACGAGGAAGGGGTGCTGGGAGGGTGTCAGTGAAACTCAGGAAGGTGAGTCCCCCGGGCTGGCCCCGTTGCCGATCAGTGCCCTGAGAACTCACAGGAGAGTGTGCATGTGACATTGGGTATCCCGCAGGCCACTGACTGCAGCTCCCTCTCAGAGCAAAAATGAACAAGCATTTTAGAACCAGGAAGAAAAGCCCTCCTTGAGGCACTCTCTTCTCCAATGCCATCTACTGAAAAGCTTAATGTTGTCCCAGCTGGCAGAGGGGAAATCTTACAGGGCTCAACTCCAATCACACAAGGGAGGGCAAAGGATAGATCTGCAGTGACGAAATAAATTGATAACTTGTACAACAAGTATATAAAACTTAAATCTCTTGATTTCCACTCCTGACAGAAGATTCATTGTGGGAATTCACCGAGAAAAAGTAGAGCTCTTTTAGCTTAAGATAAAAGGATAATAAAATATAACTAAATTCACTTCAGATTTTACCAATAAAATGTTACATTTCCACCCCTATGTTTTTTCAGACTTAATTTCTAGGCTTACAGATAGCATAACTGGGAAATCTTACTGAAATATATATTACCTAGTCCAAACTACCCAGATATAATATAATCTACATAAAGTATGTATTTCATCATATTCACAGAATTGCTTATTTACAATTATGTACACATACATACATACATACATACACACACACACTTAATCTTATTAGTTATCAAAGAAATACAAATTGAAGCAACAATTAAGTAGGTATTTTTACCCATTGAATTGACAAAAAATAGCATCCAGTACTAGAGATGGTGCAGGAAAAGAGGATGAAATCCAAGGCTGGCAAAAGAGAAAATGTAAGAAATAATTTTTTCTTCTTTTTACATCTTTGTATTGTTTTCAAGATTATAATAAATAATTATTTTAATTTTGGAAAATGTTTATAAAGATAAAAAAATTTAATTATGTCATCAACTATGGTTAATACCTTATTAGATTAATAAATTGATTTTAAATCACACTTATGTCTCTAAACATTGACATTGAAATAATAATACAAAAATAGCTAGAAGAGAAAGACCAATTTAAACATTCTTTTACAAATTAGAAATAAATCTAATTATAACTAATCACAGCATGCCAGAATTTAAAACTCTAGAAAGATGTTTTAAAGTTTACTGGCAGAAACATTTAAACAAGATGATAACAATATTTCTAGAAACAAAACTGGTCAATCGAGGTTGGTTGCTGGTTCTCTCACCCCTATCTCTCATAACTCCTTGAATGTGATGAAGGAAAAGAAACCTCCATAGGAGCTTACCTCCTCTTTTCTCTCCCACCTAAAATCAAAATTAGGCCTTTATTAGCAAGAGGTAAAGAAAGTCAAAATGAGTCCATGTCCATGGCAGGCTTTCCCTTTCAGTTTCCCTTTCCGTTCCTTTACTCCATAACCATTCTACACACCCTCCCTTCACCACCGACTCTCACCTTCCCAACACACATATGAACCTACCGTCTCTGAAAACAATCTTTCCTGTTCTGAATTATGTATTTGACACATATCATTTGACCTCATAATATTTTCCTTGGGTTCCTTTTCAGTGATAAAGCTCAGGAAGGATCAGCTTTCCTTGATCTTCCTGCCTACAATACCGGTAAGACATCTAAAACCAAATATGTGAAGCAATTCAACAAAATATATCCTAACCGTGGAGTCCTGAACAAGAGACCTCAATGTGGTCGTGTTCTGGAGGTAAATTACTAGGCTTACCGACAATCTCCTGCTGGACTGGCATTTGATATGGCATGCATGGAGCCAAATCCCGTTTTCTATTCTATTCTATTCTATTCTATTCTATTCTATTCTATTCTATTCTATTCTATTCTATTCTATTCTTGATTTGGTTGGACTGAAGTCCTACAGGCCTTTTTAAGCAGAACTAGATTAGTCAGAAAGAAAATTCCAAACTCTCTGAAAATAGTATACAACCTGCCACTCATAAACTTCTGGGGAATGCTAGAGTTATCTCATTAGGCTCAAAATATTCAAGAAATTATACCAGGCCACCATTTTAATTTAAATTAAAAACATATCTTGACCATTTATGTCTCATTTTTCAAATGTATATGAAAGCTATTGTAATAAAATTATTAATTCTTTATGTTGTTTTCAAATAACAGGTATAATCATACTTTAAACAATATGCAACCACTACTCTAGGAATGTTTGGGGTTCCTAGAACCTTGGCCTAAGTTGTGCCATTTCTTTAGTGCTTACTGGAAATTAGAGCTTCTAACTTTCTTTTTTTTTCTTTCTGAGAGGCAGTAGAAAATTTTTTAAAAAGGAAAAGAAAGACAAGAATAGACATTTTAAAAAGTAAGAAAGCAGAGGAAGGTGGGACTTCAGCCATCCTCTGATAGGCGGTCATTTTGGCAGCTCTTGGGTCAGCCTGTGGCTCTCAGGCTGAGGAGCCCTGGGTGGGGGCTAAGGTGACCTGATGAGAAGGTGGGGGAGGAGCTGTCCCCGCTGCACAGAGACAGGTCTGAGGCACTGGGCTGAAGCAACTCTACTGCCTGGTTCCCACCCCAGTCGCTCACCACTCCTGCCCGCTCTGCCCAGAGTCTGAGGGCGGCAGCCACACTGAGGCGCCCACCTGAGGGCCATATCCTTTGAAGATGGAATCGTATTTGTCCTGGGGGGAGTAGGGGCTCCTCAATAAGGCACGGAGTTCCCTGTGCCATAATGTGATGCTGCAGAATTTTGCACTTACAGCATCCCTGAGCTGTTGATGTGGAGCCGAGGACAAGGAGGCCCCTTCTGAGCGGCGTTTCTGTGGTAGGAAAGCTCCAGCTCAGGACTTCTAAGGCAGATCCATCGACCCAGAACACGCACCCCTGTGAGAAGTGTGTCCCAGGCTTGAAAGACATTTTGCACCTGACTGAGCTGCAAGCAATGTGTCCTGGGCAGAAGCCATACGGAGGCGGGGGAATCGGAGGCTTCTGGTTCAGTGAAAACTTTCACCAGAACTGAAAGCGTGACAGCGGAAAAAAGCATCTTCACAACCGGCGTGGACAGGGACTCACTTGTCAGGAGCTGCAGATTCCATGTGGCAGGGAAGCCATTCACCTGAGGGGAGGTGGAGAAGGACTTTCTAGCCACCTCGGGCCTTCTCCGTCAGGCCGCTCCCAATGGTGAGAAGCCACAGAGCAGCACTGAGTGTGGGGTGCCCTTTGATGGTGGGAAAGTCATGGTAAGTGGTTTGGAAGCAGGAGAGTTTTCAGCAATGCACACCCCTTTCCCCACCAGAGTCTGCACTGAAGAAGGTCGTGATGAGTGTAGCTCATGTGGGGGAGGCTTCAGCTGCAATGGCGGGTTCAGGACCAGCAAACTCACCCTGGAGAGAAGCTGTATGAGCGGTGTGAGAAGTTCTTTACCGCAAATCTACCTCCTTCAACACAGGAGAGTTCGCACTGGAACAAAGCCTGATGAGAACATTGTACATGGGAGATCTTTTAGTCAGAAATCTGACCTCGTTCAACACCAAAGCGTTTATTCGCATGGAAGATCAGCCCTGTGAGTGCAGGGAATGCAAGAAACCCTTTCTCCAGAAATCCATCCTCATTAAACCCTGAGAATTCACACTAATGAAAGGCCTCGTAAATGCCCTGAATGTGGGAAATCGTTTAGCCAAAGTCCTGCCCTTCTTCAATACAAAAGAGCACGCGTGTGAGCCAGGCTTTATGAGTGCACTGAGCATGGGAAGTCGTTTACCTGTAAAACTCACCCGGTTTGACACTGGAGAGTTAGCCCTGGCATAAACCTGATGAGCCACTGACTGTGGGAGTGTGTTAGTGAAAAATCTGTCCTCATTCAACACCAAAGAGTTCACACCGGAGAAAGGCCTCATGAATGCAGTGAATGTGAGAAATTCTCTAACCACAAAACCCACATTTTAAAAAATATATATTTTATTGATTTTTTTACAGAGAGGAAGGGAGAGGGATAGAGAGTTAGAAACATCAGTGAGAGAGAAACATTGATCAGCTGCCTCCTGCACACCCCCTACTGGGGATGTGCCTGCAACCAAGGTACATGCCCTTGACCGGAATCGAACCTGGGACCCTTCAGTCTGCAGGCCGGTGCTCTATCCACTGAGCCAAACTGGTCAGGGCACAAAACCTACGTTTGACACAGGACAGTTCATAATAGAGCTACGCCTCATGAGTGCAGTGAATGTGGGAGATTGTTTAGCTGCAAACCTAATGTCAACCAAGAGTTTACACTGGGAAAAGGCCTACATACACAGGAAATGTGCTCTTTCCTTACCTGCTTTAACGGCTTTGGAGGAAACCTCCGTGAGCAACCGTCTGCCTGAGTTGACTCATATACCTGGACCTCCACAGACTGGAGATTACCCATGAGTTTCGGTTATGTGGGAAGCATGTTTAACCTTCCCAGGGCCCTTGCCAGATTCACGTCACTGCCAGTTTCTGTGGCAGAAGCCATTTCACCTCTACCACCTGACAGGTCCACACAGGGGGCCTCAGTCACTACCCCGTGTTTGGTTGGAGGAAATCATGAGTGTCCTGAGCACCGCTCTCCGACAAGTTAGGGCGTGAGCCTGAGCCTAGTTAGGGCGTGGGCCTGAGCCTGTGTTGGCCCACAGAACTCTGAGTTCTGCTGGCGGCTTGCAGAGGAGGACTAGCTTTTTCAGGGACAAGCTAGTAGTTGGTCTCAGGGAGTGCTTTACAGCTTCCAAGTCATCAAACCAGAAACTGCCTCTCACACTTTGCTCTGGTTTGTGCAATAATAAAGGCCATTTGTTTAAACACCCTTCATCTTAGAAACTCTGTTCACTGTGTGGGTAGTTTGAAAACACCATAGAACTCCTCCAACGTGAAGAAGCAATTTTTGTGGGCAAGTTCTCCTTCTACCCGGTGTCGTTCCCAGACACATGATGCTCCAGCTAGCACGCGCTGGGGCATACCAGGAAGATGACGATGCAGCAGGACATTTGGCTTGTATCTGCAGGGGTCCTTCCCAAAGAACAGTCACCAGAGGCACAGAGAGAAGTATGGGTTCACTTGCATGGGGTCTGGGACCAGAGGGTGTAAATAAAGGATGACCACCCCTCCTGCTGGACCATGTCTGGGCAGCAGCATCCCAGTTGCCTTGTTGGGTTTGGACATGATCTGAACTTGAGGGTGGAAATCGTGGCAGCCCTGGGTCTGAGGGCAGCAGCGCAGAGCTCAGAGCAGAGCTTGGAACTCGGACGAGAAGGGAGCCTCTCCAGATGGTGGAGCCGATCAGTCACCAGGAGCACATGAGGGCGTCTCCCAGGGACTTGGCCAGAGGTCCAAATCTTTCCACCCTTGTCACCAGTGGCCCTGTAAATGGGGGAGTGGGTGCCCTTTGGGTTTCAAAGATATTTCCAACAGAAATTACCCTTGAAGATGCATATAAACTTAAAAACGCATTATACTTACAGGTCCTGGAGGAGGAAAGCCAGATGCAAACGCAGGGGACAGTCACTGGAAGTGAAGAGGGAAACTTGTGGCAGGGGCCAGCCTTATCACAGGGGTGCATTTGGTCACCTGGTGTTCCCAGCCTGTTTGTGGGGATGTTGAAGCATCAGGCAAATATTAACTTTTAAGAGTTTATCATCAGTATCTGTGTTGTGTGTTTGATTGCTTTGTCTTAGGGGCCACACTGTGTTTTGTGTGTCTATAATAGTATGCCTCTAAAACCTCCATCTTCTTTCCTCTGTGGGTGCAGGGTACCCTTTATTATCTGTAGTACATATAGGTGGCCAATACAAAGAAGGTTAAACTACTTCTTCTGCTTAGAGAAATTAAATGTGTGTTAAGTGGAAAACTGATTAAAAGTTTGCAAGAGTTGAAGAGCAGGGATGACCCGGAATCGCAGATGGGTTATGATCTAAATGTGACCCTGGGACCAGATGTAAACGTGCTCTATGGGTCCTGAACTTAGTACCTGCTTTGGATCCCTTGAATTTGTTAGCATTCCTAAAGCTATCACATTCTCTCAGCTTAGGATCAGTCCTAACTGCTTAAATCCTAGCCAGAAAAACTGGGATAGAGATGTTCCTATGATTGTCACTGAAAGAAAAATGTACTTAACTTAGTCCCTAATTGAGCCTCCATGGCAACTACTTTGATCAGGAAAACGAGGTGGGACTTTATTTGTCCACGAATGACTGCAATTCTTAAAGGGCATGTTCATGTAGGATTCACAGAACTTTTATGGAGTGAATGTCAATTCACCCTTTTTTTCCCCCTCTTTTTAATCCTCCCCCAAGGACAGAGAGAGAGATAGAGAGAGAGAGAGAGAGAGAGAAAGAGAGAGAGAGAAGAAGAAGAAGAAGAAGAAGAAGAAGAAGAAGAAGAAGAAGAAGAAGAAGAAGAAGAAGAAGAAGAAGAAGAAGAAGAAGAAAGGAGAAGGAGAAGAAGGAGAAGGAGAAGGAGAAGGAGAAGGAGAAGGAGAAGGAGAAGGAGAAGGAGAAGGAGAAGGAGAAGAAGAAGAAGGAGAAGAAGAAGAAGAAGAAGAAGAAAAGAGAAGAAACAGACTTCAATCAGTTGCCTTCTGTATGGGCCCCAACCAGGGATGGAACCCAGGTATTTGCCCTGACGGAGAATCAAACCAGCCAACATTTAGTGCACTAAGCAACCCAGCTGGGCTCTTACCTGAATTTATTGGGGGTGACATTGGTTAATAAAATTATAAACGTTTCAGGTGTACAATTCTATAATATATCATCTGTATATTATATTGTGTGTTCACCACCCCAAGTTCACCTTTTTATTTTTTAACTTTTTGGTATCTTTCTCTGACTGGCTTATTTCACTTAGCATAATGCTTTCCAGGTCCCTCCATGCTGTCTCAAAGGTAAGAGATCCTTCTTTTTTATAGCTGCAAAGTATTCGATTGTGTAGATGTACCACAGCTTATAATCCACTCATCTGCTGATGGGCACTTGGGCTGTTTCCAGATCTTAGCTATTGTAAATAGTGCTTCTATGAACATAGGGGTGCATATACGCTTTCTGATTGGTGTTTCTGGTTTCTTAGAATATATTTCTAGAAGTGGGATCATGGGGTCAAATGGCATTTCTACTTTTAATTTTTTGAGGAATCTCTATACTGTTTTCCATACTGGTATATATATTTAGGTGCTCCTATATAGGGTGCATATATATTTACCACATTTATATCCTCTTCTTGTATCAATCCCTTTGGTATTATTTATTGACCTTTCTTACCTCTTGTTATGAACTTCATTTTGAAGTCTATTTTTATTTTAATTTCATTTTGTATGGAATTTTTTCCCCCATTCTTTCACTTTCATCTTATGTGAGTCTTTTGTTCTGAGGAGGATCTCTTGTAGACAGTTTCTATATGGGTCATATTTTCTTATCCATTCATCTATCCTATGTCTTTTTATTGGAGTATTTTAATCCATTTACATTCAATCTTATTATTGATAGGTACTTATTTATTGAAATTTTTATTCTTTATGCATATATATAATTATTATTATTATTATTACAGCAATCCCTTTAATATTTCTTGTAATGCTAGTTCGGTAGTAATAAACTCCTTTAGCCTTCTTTTTGTGAAGCTCTTTGTTTAACCATCTATTTTGAATGATAGTCTTGCTGGATACAGTACTCTTGGTTTCAGATCCTTGCTTTTCATTACCTTAAATCTTTCATGCCATTTCCTTTTGGCCTGCAGAGTTTCTATTGAAAAATCAGCCCAGCCAGTGTGGCTCAGTGGTTGAGCATCGACCTATGAACCAGGAGGACACAGTTCAATTCCCAGTCAGGGTACATGCCCAGGTTGGGTGCTTGATTTACAATGGGGTGTGCACAGGAGACAGCCAACTGATGATTCTCTCTCATCATTGATGTTTCTACCTCTCTCCCTCTTTTCTTTCCTCTCTGAAATCAATAAAAATATATTTGTTAAAAAAATATTTTTTTTAAAGAAAATTCATGTGACAGCTCTTAGGGAACTCGTTTGTAGGTAATATATTGCTTTCTCTTGCTGCCCTTATGATTCTCTCTTCCTCTTTAATCTTTGGCATTTTAATTATGGTGTGTCTGGGTATGGGCCTCTTTGGATTCTTCTTGCTTGAGACTCTCTGTTCTTACTAAACTGTGCCACTTTTTCCTTCACCAGGATAGGGAAGTTGTCTGCCATTATTTCTTTAAAGAGGTTCTCTATCCCTTGTTCACTTTCTTCTCCTTCTGGAATTTCTATAATGCAGATATTGTTTTGCTTTATGTTGCCCCCCAACTCGCTTAAACTATCCTCCTGGTTTTGTTTGTTTGTTTTGTTTTGTTTTGTTTTTGTTAATCCTCACCCAAGGACATTTTTTACATTGATTTTTAGGGAGAGAGAGGGAAAGACAGAAAGAAACATCCATGTGAGAGAAACACATCGACTGGTTGCCTCCTATGTGAGCCCTGACCATGGCCTGGACTGGGGAGAGCCTGCAACCAAGGTACATACCCTTGACCAGAATAGAACCCAGGATCCTTTGGTCCACAGGCTGATGCTCTATCCACTGAGCCAAACTAGTGAGGGCATATCCTCCTGCTTTTCAATTGTTTTTGTTTGGTTGGTTGGTTTTTTCCTTTTTGGTTCTCTGATTGAGTGATTTTTTTTCTTTTTTCTTTTTTTTGATTGAGTGATTTTTTTTCTACCCTGTTTTCTAATTTGCTGATCCAATCCTTAGCTTCCTCTAATCTGCTATTTATTCCTTCCAATGTATTCTTTATTTCTGCTGTGTCATTCTTCATTTCTGACTGATTGTTTTTCATGGTTTCTATGTCTTTTTTCATGCTATTGAGGATCTTTATAATCATTATTCTGAACTCTATATCTGATAAACTGCTTATCTACATTTCAATTCACTCTTCTTCTGGAGAATTCTCTTATTATTTCATTTGTAGCTTATTTCTTTGTCTTCCCATTGGGGCTGCCTAATTAGGGTTGTTTCTATGCATTATGTAGACCTTCTATGACTCCCAGTCTTTTTGGAGGATCTCTGATACAGGACAAATTCGGACACTATTTATGACTGGCCCTGAGTACCTTGTTTGGAGCTATCCATGATCTACAGCTTATGGCTCCTTCTGCTGGGGCTGGGTGCATTTGGAAAAGACCATGATATGCACCCATGGTCTGCTTTTCCCAGCCCCAGGTCCAGAAGCAGATCAGGCAAAGACTCAAAGCTCCTAGAGATCCACCTCTGGCTGCAGGATGATTGTTATTCTGAGTCAGCTAATGAGTCTCATCCAGTAGACCACAGCATGGAATAAACACACAGTGTGGCAAGAGTTTTTCTAGTAGATGGGGAAATTGCTTCCCTCATGGGTAAAAGCTGCCTGGATGGTAAAGGTCTGCCTGAGAAAGATTTCCTTTGCAGTATGGGGGAATGCTTCAGCCCAGGAATCCAGGACTGCCCTCTGAGCTCTATGTCCAGAGCCACAAATCTTGGATTCTCTAGTCCACTGTGCCCCCCTCTGCCAGAGCCCAAGGTGCGTGGCTACACATAAAATTTTGTGCATTGGCCCTTTAAGAGGCTGCCTGTATTTCCAGCTGTCTCTCTCTAGTGGACAGAAACCCCACTGCTTTTCACAGCTAGATATTAACCAGGTACCTTTCTCAGTTCTGGTGCTCTGGGCTGGGGAGCCAAACTTGGAGTATAGACCACAGACTTCTCAGGGGGAACACCCTGCAGCTGAGATATCCCTCTGGAACTTAAACTGCTGCCTGTGTGAGCCCAGCCAGCCCTCTTGCACCTCCAGATTTCCTACCAGTCTCATCTCAATGTAGCCTCTTCTTTCCATCCTTGGCTATAAGGGTCCTCTACAGCTAGTCTTCAGTTGGTTATTCAGGATGATTCTTCTACATTTTGTTATAACTCCAGTTTGGTCTTGGGAGAATGTCACTGTAGCTTCTACTTAATCCACCACCATCTTCCTTCTCTCTGCTTAAGTGTTTGCCATAACTTTTTTTATAAGAATTATAATTCTCTATGTTTTTTAATGTGATCAATGAACATTTGTTAGAGCCGTGGTTAAATATGACACCTCAAAAAAAGAGAGAGTAGAGGAAAAGGAAGCAGACTAATAGGAGAGACAAAGAAATAAGGAAGAAAGGACAAAGGAAGGAAGGAATAAAAGGGGAAGTTGAAAGGGAAGGCTAAATATTAATGAAAATGACTTTTTCCAATTATACATTTATATATATTGCAAAACTTGATGCCAAGGAAATAATCTAATTTTTAATTTGGTGGTTTGGTTATGGAGGAGGATTTATATGAAATTAGCTGAAGAGTATTTGCAAATCTTTCTATTATTGTGTCAAAGAAAAAGATACCGTTTTTAAAAGCATCATGTGCGCATTCATTCTTTCAAATCTAGAGAACTGACAAAAATACATGACAATGGTGAATTGAGAATAATCACTAGTCAATTTGTAGAGCCACCTACTCTGAACTCTTTATACCCGTTTCATAAAATGCATTTATCACAAGGGAAAAACAATAGAAACTAAAGCACATAACTAAGTCATTATGGGATATACAGAGATTTTATTTGATTCTAAAAATAATAGAAGTTTATTATAGTGTTTATGGCAATAGAAGTTCCCTAATGAGAATTAAAACCATCAATTTTAATTAAACCTGTATTCATTTTTAATTAGATCTGCTTTCAATGAGTAAATGAAATAAATGAAGTAAATTTTAATAGAAGTATAATATAAAACAAATTAAACATTAGACCTACAATCTAAGTATCCAAGGTTTTCAGATACTAGAAAGAGCATAATGAGTAACTAGGCTCTACCTGGATTTTTTCATTCCTGAAAGAAGATGGAGTACCTGGCAAAGTATGGTAGAATTCATCTAAATCTTTCTTATGAGTATGATATAGTGATGAAATCAGTGACCATAAGAGATACTCTACCACATGAATATGATATTACACATTAATTTAAACTACAATGGCAGCCTACCAATAAGATATATGTGGGTGACAGCCCTTGTCTTAAAGTAGTCTTGCATCAGTAATTGATCAGTCCAAATTCTTAACTGAGATATAAATTATATTAATTTTTTAAAATCTCTAAGCCTTAGTTTCCTCATCTGTAAAACTGAAAACATAATAGGTATTTTCTAGGACTGTTTGGGGATTAAATACTTTTATATATATTTATATACATATGTGTATATACACATATATGACAGTGAAAGGGCAGACATCTGATAAATGCAGTTATTAACAGTACTCAAATAATTTTAATATAGCAGTATAGATGTTAAAATAAAAATAGGTACAATGTACTATAGCGGCACATAGGAGAGAAACTGCTTTACATGAAGTGGGGAATAGGCTGCCAAGGGGTTACAGAGGAGCAAAACCCAGTACTCAAAGAATAAGCAGGAATCTGTCAGTTGGTTAAAGTGGGAAATTATATGTTATGCAATAAAAAGAGCACGTGCAAATAACGCATGGAGACATGAAACACCATGGTCAAATCATGGAAGGCAAGTAGCTGGATATTCTAAAATTAGAAGAAATTCAGATTTAGAAAGCCATACATATAAGGTGGCCTTTATCCCACAGGTTAAGGAAAGTCTGAATAATATTAAGCAGTCAACCATAAGTATTTGTGGAGCACCTTTATTATGGAAATTGTTATGGCTCCTGAGATATAACAGAACATAACTGATGTGGTTTCTGCCCTCAAGGAGCTTACAGTTTAGCACAGAAGATAGATATAAATAAATAATTATGAATAATTTCAAGTATACAAAGTGCTATGAAAAATTGCTAATATTTCTGGAGAAAGTACTGTGCAAAACATTCTACATACAACATAGAATCATTCCTTTTTTAAAAAATGTTGAGGTTAAGAAACACAGGCGGCTTGAGTCCAAAGCCAACACTTTTTAACTGCTATGTAATATTGTCTCAATAAAAAAATGCAGGATGATATAATCATCATATAATTTTTTCAAAAAAAGATCAGGTTGGCAGCAGTGAAGAAAATGAATTGGAAAGGAATAGGGCTGAGGACAGGAGAGCTGCAAAGGTCCAGGCAAGAAATGATTAGGACTAGAATTAAGTCAGTTGTAGTAAGAATGAAAGAAAACAAATTGATGAGATACAGATTGAATACACACCAAAAAAAATGTTTACTGAATTCCCAATCCATTCATTAAAAAGAAACATGAAATAGCTGCTCAGCAGCTTACCAAAGGATAGGAGTAAAAGAGCAGACCAATCTTCAGAAGAAGGCATTACCTGAATATTTCACTTAATAATAAATAGCACTAGCTAAACAGACACATTGGTCTTTATACATACTTTGGGCTGCAGTATTCAAATTATTTTCAATATATATTGAAAATTCCAGTTTGAAAGGTAAAATGCAGTATATTCCATCCTTTGATGTTTT
Source organism: Myotis lucifugus (assembly GCF_000147115.1). NCBI lineage: Eukaryota > Metazoa > Chordata > Mammalia > Chiroptera > Vespertilionidae > Myotis > Myotis lucifugus. The sequence continues at coordinate 319,124 of NW_005871438.1, read as the reverse complement.
GGTCAAATTTGTTTTAAAATGAATTTCTTTACTCACTTTATCTAATAAGTGAAATAATACATAAAGATTATTACCTGCATGCATCCACTATAGTTAGAAATACATATCAAAGTTAATATATAACATTTTATTTTATTTATTTTGCTATTTTAAATGATGTTATTATTGTCCTTGTGTCATCCAACAATTTGGATGACATTGGGCTAACAACTCAGTGGAGTCTCAGGCTGAAATTATTAGGAGAGAAGATGGAGAGGAGAAGTGAGGTGTAGAAGGATATCAGTAGAATCATCAAAGAAAGAGAGAAAAGCATAAAAACCAGGAGGTGGAGTCAAGGTCAGAATCATACAGTAGCTGATGAGCACACTGGATCAGACCTCTCAGTGTAAATTTCCTGTTTACACTAGAAAATTACTGAGAATCCCAAAGATCATTTATTCATATTAGCTATATCCATTGAGATTTGCCATTTTAAATATTAAAAGAGAAAATAAAAAATATGTACTAATTGTTTAAAAATAACAAAAAGCTCATAACATGTTAACATAGATAATATACTTATGAAAAAATAATTATATTTTTTAAAACAAAAAATAGTAGCAAAAGGAGTATCATTGCTTTACATTTTTATAAATCTCAAAGTCTGGCTTATTAGACTAGATTCTCATATTTCTTTCTGCATTGAATCTATCATATCTTAGGTAGCCTTTGCATACCCATAAGAGAATAGAGAGTTCAAGAGGTAAATAATGTCTTTAATTGTTATGCAAATAGTTTTAACTTTACAGACTCTCTTGACAGGGTCTTGAGGACCCCCAGGGACCCAGGACTATACTTTGAAAATGACTACACTTAGACAAATGAAGGTGATAAACAGGTCTGCATGACAACAAAGCCCATAAGCAGGGTGGTTCAGATTCTAAGTCTATGAATTCTGGGCTTCAATAGAACTAGAATTTTAATGGGGACAAGACTGTAGAGCCAATTATCCATGATTCTATTTCTGGAAGTAAATATAGAATCAGCTCTATAGAATTTCCGCCAGGTGATCATGGAATTGTAAGCAGCAGCAGGAAAAACTGCTTTTGCATGCATAAAACAGAGATTGTACTGACAAGTCAATAGTAAAATCTACTGAAATAATTACATAATCAAGATTAGGTCATGGTTTACTTCTTTACAATAATTATGGTAAGATAATAAAAAAGCATTACTGAGAAACAGCTCTCTTTCTTGAGGAGCTATAAAAATAAAGTGGATATCCACGTATTTAGAATAGTATAAAATACTCCTTTCTGGAGATAGAGCATGGATCCAAAGCCTCTTAAAATCTCCTCCAAATTTCTGAGTCCTTTAGTATTTTCATCCCATTGAAATTAGTTCTGACACATCTAACATTTCTCCCTTTACACACTTTTCTACCTAATGTACAATAATTGCCCTAAATTTTCTCCATTCACAGTTCTTCCTTATTTGTTTGTTTTTCTCTCAATCCTTCTGTTTTCATTGTTTTGGTTCCAATTCCAGCCCCTACGCTTATTCCTGTTTCACCAATTACATTCACTATTTCCTACACCTCTCCATACACCAACACCTGAGTTTGTATTTTGAAATACAAAACCATAATTAAATGTTACACATTCCTTTGCATTATAAAGACAATAGCAACCCAAACTAGAAATATGCTGAAAGAGAGAAGAAAAGCACAATGACTTAAAATGACAAAAAAAAATTTTGAAATGAACACTTGCACATTACTTTGAGGGCAAAGTATTTAAGCTATTTCAATATTTTATGTTCTGCTTGTATCATCAACTATCCACTTTTTTTCTCCCTCTCTCAATCTATAAGCCTTGGGAAGGGAAAAACAATGATGAATCAAAACTTGTCCTGGATGAAGATACCAAAAAAATAAGAAGGTGGTAAATAAGCCTCTTCCTTTAAGGAAAAAAAAAAAAGATATCAAGGAATGGAGTTTACCTCTTGCATAATACAGTCAGTTAAATCTTCCTAAATCAGCCAAGGACCGTAACTAAGCAACATGGTTCTTCACTGCACTAAAAGGGGGGCTGCCGAGCATCAGTAGCCTCGTTTTTCACTGGAAGCTTTGACAAGTTTCCACTATATTTGATATAATTGTAGCAGAGGGAGTGCCAGATTAGATCTGATTTGCTGTCATAATGGGATTTTTTTTCCACATAAGCTAATGATGCAAAGCTATATTTAACCCCCCAAAAGTCACCCTCAAGCACTCACTGTATATTCTGATTGCTTCTCATATCTAGAATTGGACAAGTAGCAATTTCTCTGCTACTTAATGTGACAAAAGCAAAGGTTTAATAGGTAGAGATTTTCTTTTCCTGATTGGCTCCATTATAAATTTAGCTACATATTCCAAATCTGTTCACTAACTTCTTATTTCATCAGATGTTCTCTTCACTGAATTGAAAAGATCAAGAAAGCCTGATACTATTGGTGCATGTGAGCCAATCCTCTTGCCACTCTAGCCCAGCTGCATATGCTGTATATCTCCCACCTTTAAGCTCAGCCCCACTCTAACCCTATGCCACAGAGAAGTTTGGCAGCATTTAGGTGTTTTGTCTTCAGCAATGATCAGAATCTAAAATGCATTTATAGATTATCATAACCAGAGGGAATCCCCTTGACATCCCTGTACCAAATGAGCTGCAATCCTCCATATTCAACTCTCTGATTCCTACATTCTTATTTGTATTCTAATTCCCTGTTGGGCGTCAGTCCCTTTCCTTAACACCTGCCCTCTTACCTGATGTCCAGACAAGGAATACAGCCCTCATCAACTTGTATCTAAGATGGATCTTATCCCTTGGGTCCGGTTTCAAACTGGACATTCCTACCATTCCAAGTCACTGCTATACATTGAACCAACAGACCACCACTAGTTAGAAACTTCAGCTGCTGCTACCTACACCTGAAGATGGAAATTGATTCCTAACCCAAATTTGTACGTGAGTTTACCATGTCCTCTTGAAATTTTGTTTTAACCATCCAAGAGCTAGATCAGTTCTTGTTTGGTCTACGCCTAATTTCCCATATAAGGAAGATTCCAGCTTGGCTCTTGACTGAGCTCCCATAGAACCACAACAAGACTAACAAGATCATCGCATGGGCCCCTACCAGTGACTTTCTTTCCAAACAATCATTTATCACCCAAACTACCTTCTGATAGTTCAAATTCCTGAACTACCATTTGCTAGTGTTATGACCTTAAATTACTTAAAACCACTCTAGATCTAGAAAAATCAATATATCTTTATATTGTTAAACAATTACTTTCATATATATAGGTTGAAAAACAATTTGTATTAATGGGACACTTGGCTTTTGAGGATTTCATAAACTCTTCAGACTAGGGCTAACGAAAAGTTAATTTCTAGCACATCTTATCAAATATACAGGGTATCCCAAAAAATGTATACACACTTTAATAGCTGATAGCTTATTTTTGAAAATGTATTTTAGTAAACACTGCCTTTACAATTATTCAAAGTGTGTGTATACATTTTTGGGACACCCTATACTGGTATTTGTGCCTTCACCTACACCACTCATGAATAAGATCTTGTAAGAGCTTTTATTTTTAAACATTCAATGTAGTCCACAAAGTTGATAAAGTTTCATATGATAGATAGATGATAGGTATATAGATAGATAAAATTTATTTGCCTTAAACAGACAGACAGTACTCTCCATTTATATTCTAATTCAAATACTTCATAGGGCCAAACATTAGATCAAAAGGTTCTAGAAGATCGATGATACAATCCAGTGACATATCTACATGTATACATGGAATATATACATAGAAATGTCATTCAGCAGATACCATGACCTTCTCATAGTTGAAATATTGGCTTATCTACTACTGCAAAGTATATCATTTCCTCATAAGCAAAAGGAGCAAGTTAGATTAAAGAAAAATATTAATGACACTCCCTTGTATTGCCTTTTTTCTGGATTAGATTATCCCAGATTTGCAATCTAATGTCAACTAACCTTTTGCTTTTTCCTCTCATTTCCATCAAAATTAATTAGTCTTGCATCACCACCCCCAAAGTGCTTAATGAGTAAATGGAAATCAAATCCCAGAAGCTAGCTTGAATGAAGGTGGCAATGATAAATATCAATGCTTTATCATTGTCATGGAGAGAAAATATCAGGTTTGGCAGACATACCCACATGCAGAGTTAGAATTCAAGGTATTGCCAGTGCAAGAACACGAGTATTGCTTTTGGATGGAAACACCTTTCAGTGGTTCCCCTTACAGTATACCTTAGGGTTGCAGAGACACTTATAGCCAATGTTGCATAAAGTTTTGATGGGCCCTGCAAAATTCTGTCAAGTGGTACCTTTCACTATTGAAAATACTAAAACCTATAGCACCTTCACCTGGTAATATGTGATTGAACAAATCTGACATTTAATTTTACAATTTCCTATTTTAAAATATTCATTCTCAATATTTTAACTATTCTGATTGTTAAAAAGTTCCACTTACATTAAGCTAAACAGATCCTCCTGTTGTTCCTGTTGGTTTACCAATAAATCACAGCCTAACCCTTGGATCCCTTCAGGAAAAGTATAAATATCCATATAATAGCTATTTTCATATTTAAAGACAGTTGACAAATCATTCTATGGGTCTTCTCTTCCCTGGACAACTAACTCCTTTTCTTTCATTCATTAAAAAACAAGGTTTTAAAGTTCTTAGTAATACTATTTTTTCTCTTCTAAATGGGGTTCAATTTCAATACAATATATTCAATATTTACATATATTCTATATTAAGTATAGAATATTATATGGAACATATTCTATATTCAACTTATATTTTCCTTGTCATACTATTTCAGGTATTTTTTGCTAAGCTTAGAATAGTGACGCGAATCTCTGAAGATGTAGAGAGCAGCCTAAGATTAAGCTGGCTTTTGCTATTGCTTTACAGCCACGTTGCACTGTTGACTCAACTATTCTCACAAATATTGTTCACAAGTGCTACAACTAAACCGCATCGTTCTTCCTATGCTTAAAATGATAGGGTTGTGTGTGTGTTTTTATTCGCATTCAGGTTCTTACCATTATTCCTATTACGTTTCATCTTGATAGATGTCCACTTCTCCAACTCAGCAATATATTTTTAGTCTCTGACTTTTAACTTGCAGTGAATTAGTTATTACTAATTACTTGTCTCCTATGTCATTATTCAAAGAATTGATGAGCATTTCAATCAACACAGGGCCTAAATAAAACTCTGTAATAAACTACGACAACCTTCACTACAAGTTAATACCAATCCATGCGAGCACTTCCTATGTAGAGCCTTAGATGTACAATTCAATAGACATATTTGGCTAGTAGCTATCATATTGGACAGAACAGTTCTACTCTAGAGAAAAGGAAAGGAATGGTGAGAATGCAGCCTTCAGATGAAAAGTAATATACAGCTATTTCTAAGTAATTTCACTTAATCACTCTAGAAGATTACTCTAAACCCTGCTATAGCCAAAGAGTGAGCTATATTCTGTATATAAGAGGGCTTTCAAAAGAGAACAATTAACTTCTGTCTTCTTTAGATTTTTGCATTAATTTTTTTTCTCGTGTTCTAAATTATATCCTGTCTTACATTTTTAACTTTTTAAAAGTATATCTTCAGAGTTTCATTAACTTATCTCTAATGGAGTACTAAGGAGTTATAAGTAGATTCATATCTAATATACTCAATAGAAAAAAAAATACTGGAAAACTGTCTTGGAGCTATATAAAGCTATTGGCTGAGCTGATGACCCACCTACCAAAGCAGAGAACATAAGAGGTTAATAGGCAGTGAGAAGAAAATACTGGAACTTCTACTTACATTGAATTTTTTATAAATAAATAAGAAATAAATTAAGCTTTACTAATATTTAAGACTTGGATTGACAATAATGTCCCCACTCAGTCCACATCTCATATGACTACACTGTTGATAAGGCACTTGAGAAATCCTAAAGGAAAACTGGGAGTTTCAAGCAGAAATTCTGGCAGTGGTTACTTGGTTCCTTAATTTGCTTTCAAATTGCAATTTATTACCATTTCCATTTGACCACCTGAGTGAATTTATAGAGTAAATCATTGTAAATAGTAAAATATTTATACTTCTTCATAATGAGATGTGTGACCTGAAAAATCTTTTCCTACATAAAGATTTCCTGATTATCTCAAAGTGAACTACTTGTTTCTGAATTCAAAGATTAGTTATGCATTGTTCTTTAGAAGAGACATAAATGTTTCCAATTTGCTGACCTGCTCTATGCTGACTAGTGGTTGTTAGCAGTGTCTATGCAGCAGGTATCTTTTTAAAAATCTAAGCTGTTCCTTCAAAGTAAAAATGACATTTAAGTAATCCATGAGTAAGCCTTTTGAAGTGAACATTTTGAAAATGGATATCTGGAAATGGTTTTCAGTGCTATGCGTTTTTTGTTGCCAAAAACTATAAATACTCACGTAGCCATATAGTTTAAACTTGGAAATAAAATGTCCTAATCTGTTTGAAAATATTTCTTGTGAACGTTTGAGTGAATTTTTAACCTCTTCCTTTAAAATATTAAAATGCCCATTAGTTTGCAGGGACCAATTAATTGACATCAGGTAGAATGAAAAATTGCCAGCTGTATTTCTGCAAAAACCTTTGCAAAATTGTTAGATGGAACTGAAAAATGAGCACTGTGATGTAGCAAATACAGTCAACAATTTATTTCTTCAATTTGAAATGACACATCCTTGTGAGGTATATATTTAACTATGATAGACATGAAAACTAAGTATAAAAATAAACTGAACTTAGAGACCTCTGAATCACTGCATTACTAAGTGCTAAACTAAGATTTTTTTAAAAGTTAAAGCATAATCAAAGCACTCTCACTAATATTTTTTCAAACACTGTGATCAACTACATTGCCCACATTAAAGATGCATTTTTTAAAATTTATCTTTATTGTTAAGAATTATGTCACCCTCTGCTTCCCCCATTGACCCCCCCATGCCTGCCCCCCAGATGCATTTATTTTTATAAAATATCTACATTAAATATTATTTCATCTTTATCTTCAACCTGATTAAGTTTTCTGATTTTTAATATGTAGAACATATAACAAAAGATGCATGCATAATTTGTAGGTTAATATATTTATATATATATATTTATATATATACATATATATATACACACATACATACTATGGGTGGATGCATAATGCATTTTTACTAATAGAATATAATAAAAAATGAAAAAATTTTCAAAGACACTCTCCTAATATTTCCTGCTCAAACAATGATTAAAGGTTTTTTCTTATAATGGAAACAAAGCAAAAGAATACCATTAAAATATAATTAAGCAACATTTTTAATGTTTTAAATAAACTATTATGTAAGAGAAGATTTTGTATATTCAAAGCAAACAATGATATGAGAATAGGTAAAGAATTATTTCAATGGAGGCTAACAATGTGATCAAGTCCATGCTAGAATGATCTGAATCAGTTGCAAAAACAGAATAATCCTGCAATCCAGTTCAGGGTGCTGATTCAGATCTTGTTTTACTCTGCCCTTCAAAAACCACTCACCGGTAGTGGCCTCATAGACCCTGTAACAACCCATACACACTGAGTAACTATTTTCCATACCTTTCTAAAATGGTCTACATAGCACTTGTTCCCAACATCAGACTCACAATTCTGGTTTAAGATAACTTGGAAGCTGAAAAGTCAACACACTGGAAAAAAAGTTTTAAGTGAAAAGTTTGCCTCAGTTATAAATTTGAAATTTTTAACAACCTCTAGTATTTACAAGAAAGGGTGTTAAACATTGGCAAGAAAGAACTCACAATAAACATGATGAGCGTCTCTTTTTCTAATAATATGGATATTCACACCCTACAGATAAGACTCATGTTAACTATTTCCAAAATAAGCCAATTTACACAGTGATTCTTGGAGTCCATAACAGAAGATTTGTGACAAGGAACAAAGGAGAGCCAGTGCAGATAAAAAAAAAATGCCCTGAACAAGAGACTTTTCTTTCTGTTTTCCACACAGTAGAAACTTCAAGAGAAGCCAATTCCTAGTCTCCAGTTAACCTCAGTACAGGGAAGGAATTGAAAGACTATTGCTAGTCACTAGACTAAAGATGTGGTATGAAACTGTTGCAGATGCCCTAAGTGACCAGAACCACCAGCAGGACTTTAGAGAAGCCCAACAAAAAAATATGAAGAGTTTCATGGCAGGCTTGGCTAAGTCAGACCAGCCCCAAGGGCCTCATGGGCTCAGCCTGGCACACCAAGGTCTCCTACTCCCAGCTCTAGTACCTGAGCAAGGAAAGGAGGTAGAGGGATCCAGAGTACTTGTCTTATAAACATTTCAGTGTTTGATGATGTTACTTTTATACCACTGAACCTCTTTCTATAACATTTTTCACGGAGGGTTATTGAACTGTGGGTTGTCTTTGAGGATATGTTTTTCCAGTTTTTCCTATAGGAATCGAAAAAAATATAATGTTCTCATATATAATTCCCCAAATCACACATTTCAACCTAATTTTGTTAACCAGAATAGAGGATAATATTTTATCTAGAAATAACTTAGTTTATTTGAAAGCTTTAAAAAGAAACAATACCCAGAAAGTTTATAATTCTGATGCAACAAAAATAAATCAATCCTCTAAAAGGAGAAAGAGGTCCTTCCACTATGATCATCTAGTCAAAAAAAAGACAAGTGATAGTCATATTTCCAGATTTATAATCTCTATGCCTGTCCCTAACCATCCACAGTCCCATGAAATAAGGAACGGATAAGAAATTGGACATATATACACCAACATATACATTTCCTTTACAGGTCCCTGTTAATTTTCTCCTTGTTTTTAATATTTCCCTGCCATTTTCTCTCTCTCTCTCTCTCTCTCTCTCTCTCTCTCTCTCTCTTGCTTTTCTGGCAGATGGCACTGTGTCCGAGTGAATACCATCAAGGTTTCACCAAGCATCATCTTCCATTAAAATATGCATAATCTGGTTGGCCCTTCCAGGACTGTTTTTCCACTTCATTGCTATTTTAATTTCCAGCCCCTTTTGAAAAATAGGATCAGCCTTTGACTAATGCCAAACTTCAGACATAATTTCAGTTTCACCCTTCTCTTAGTCTCCAAATGAACAGTTACTCTGCACAAATTTAATTTCCTACTCCTTTTTCAGTTCACTTGGCAACATTTAGACCTGCATAGGAGGTATTTTCCCAGTAAAACGTCTCATGATCACTTACCCACAAAAATACAATAGATCATAAGTAATACATTTCTGGGCTTCTGATTTCAGGGGACTCTATTTCCATGTTCTTACCTCTGAATTGTTGAGATGACATTTATGAGTTCCTGAAAACCAGCCATCACTTGAACATTGGTCAATGTCTACTTTCTGAAGATTTATGTCCACTTTCATGACACCCCTTAAAAACAGAGAAAGATAAAAAGAACAAGTTAAGCTGAGCTTTTACAAGTTCTAACACTGTATTCTGTCCTGGAAATCAGACAAATTAGCATAAATAATGTACTATAAATTTTGAAATCTCCCACTCATATTCAACAAGTGAAGATAAAGGTACAATAGAACAGAATAATAATAATTATCTATTGTTCACTGTCTTCAGCTTCCCATATAATGCCTGGCACATAGTAGGTGCTAATAAATATTTATTGATTGACTAAACCCCAGACAGTATTTCTCTGGACATGATAGCAAAGTTGACTCTGAAATAACACCTGCTTTTAGTATCCCTTCTATAAAGTAAATTAATACAAAGTCCTCGTCTTATTTCTTTCTACTCCTATTTCCCATTGCAGAGTCAGGATGTAGAACATGAAGGGGGGGTTAATCAGGAAGGGAGGACCATATCAGAAAATAAGCATCTCTTTCCTCTGATTTTCTATAGCAATGACTTTAAACAGCTCTTTAGGTCTCAAAGTATTCCAACCAAGCAGAGTTTTATATTACCTACATATATGCTGATTAGCATTTTTCTTGAAAATCTAGAAACAAAAACACTGCTTTTACTTAGCCATTTGAGATAAGTCACTAAAAAAGAGAACTCACAAATTTAGGGCCAAAAGCACAACTGCAAAGAAAGCTACAACTGTATCTAAAATTCCTCCATTTTCTCCAACCAACCTCTGTACAATTTCCTAAGGTCTCTCTCGTTTATTTTTCACTACCACCAGCACCACTGTCAGTAGGAGCAGCAGAAATATCTGTCCTGCACTGAACTGTCGCACCTGGACTTTAATGAAATCAATATTCTGTGTCCTGGGCCCTAAAGCTTGACATTTGCTGATGTTTTTCACACATGAGTAAAATATAAACACCCCACTAAAAGTGAAAAAGATTTTCTTGAAAATCTACAACCCCATATTAAACTATTTTCATTATGATATCTACATATATAAAAGCCTAAGTGACCGGCTGGTAGCTATGATGTGCATTGACCACCAGCAGGCAGACACTCAACACAGGAGCAGAAATCACAAGCATGGAAACAAGGAACAGACTGATGAATCTCAGAGGGTAGAGGGTAAGGGGGAAGGCAGGAAGAGATTAACCAAAGATCTTATATGCATATTGGAGGCCCGGTGCATGGATTTGTGCACTGGTGGGGTCCCGTGGCCTGACCTGTGGGGATCGGGCCAAAACTGGTTCCCCAACATCCCCCGAGGGGTCCTGGATTGCGAGAGGGTACAGGCCAGGCCAAAGGACTCCGCCAGTGCACGAATCCGTGCACAGGACCTCTAGTTATTAAATATGCACAAACATAAAGGTAGGCTTAAATTTTTTTATATCATAGTTCTCATAGCTACAAAAAACCCCCACAAAATTATAAAATAAATGCAAATAAAACTATAAAGTCAACAAAATTTAATATAAAAGTATTGATTTATAAACACCAGTGATTATATGTTTTGTCAAACTAAATCACCTCTCAGAACAGGAATATGGTACTGACTGCTAGTTCAAGCAAGCTTATTTTACCATGTCATGACTCACTTCTTTCTTCTCTTTTCTCCTTTCAAACTATGTAAAATCTACCAACACAGTGGTTTTATGTCATGTGGGCTTCATTTCAGGTGAATAAATCATTTACTTTTTTAGACTGCCTCTGATCTTTTCTTATTAACCTATGACAAAGTACTACACTATGTGGTGCTAATACGCTAAAAGGAGACAGAAAGCAAACAGGAACACCAAAACTTCTGTCGGTATTTTGTGAACCAGATAACCCAATATGTGTAAGCTTATTTTTCAGGTAAACACTGAAATGAAAACCCAAAATTTCTCAAAGAAAACTTAGAAATCCTTCAGAGAAACAGACCTCAGTTTGCAAAATACTACTCATGTAGACCATAATTTCACAAAACAAATGTTCATATGAAAAATAACATGATTCCAAGGTAACCTACAATCTTAACCCAGTTCATTTATTTGCTCTTTCAACAAATATTTATTGTCTGTTATGTACATACCACTGTAACAGATGCTATGTAGGCGAACCACATAGGCCCTACCCTCAAGTAACACCAAAAAGCATGTTTTTTAAAGTACTGGTATGTTGAATGGAGAACGGATGCTAAATTCTGGGGAATTGGGAGTATAGTAGGGATTCAATAAACATTTGTTGATTTGATGACCACCATCACTACCAGAACTTTCCATAGAATAATGTTCCACATAGGTTATGACAATCATGCAAGCCCAGTCAGGCTCTACTTTATGCTCTTTGAGAAACAGCAAATTGGTTCTTTCATTAGTTCAGTAAATACTTACTGACTACCTACTATGAGCCAAAATTATTTTAGCCTTTGAAATACATTAATAAGCAGGGCAAAACAAAACAAAACCCTGCCTTCAGGAGCTTAACTGTAGAGTGGGATAGACAACTAATAAAAGATGACTATAATAAATAAACAAACTGTCATATATTACAAAGTAAAAAGTACTATGGAGAAAAAAAATAACCTTGAAGCAGGTGATAAGAGGTAGATTAAACTCTTTGTTAAAGGGTGGTCAGGATAAGACTCAGGGAAGTGAAAGCTCTAACTCAATTCCAGGTATCATTACAGCAGATTGGTATTCACACACATTATCAGTCATCTTCAGAGACATAAATTTCTCACTGGACTACGATTGTCCACAACATTTTGGTACTCTTCTGTGAACATCTTATTTAGAAGGCATCTAATAAAAAGATGCATGTCTATTTGTTCCACAAGTGTTAGTAATAATGAAGTCAAGTTCTCCTCAACTATCCTGCTCCACTAGAAAGAGTTTGGCTGCTAGACAGTGGAAATCTTGTCATCTCCCAGCTAGCTCAGGGACATGGCTAATTCGGAATTCCAGGGGGGCTGCGATTACTCTGGTTCCTTCCCTGAGAAAACTGGCTGAAGAAATCTTAATCGCTGAGGGTTTTCCCTCTTAATTCCCCGTTCATATATGGGAACCAAAAAGTCACCGCAGACTGAAAGCTCAGGAAGCTTTCTGGGCGCTGTGCAAAACCACCCAAGGTAATGAGGCTTGCGTTTACCAGCTGGGATGTCAGCGCTGACTCATCCTCATTAGCGCCTCTGCCTCTGCGCCTGGGGACCTACAAAGCCCTCGGGGCAGGTGTGTTGACTTCCTGCGGGGAAACTGGAGGTTTGGGAGATGAAGTGGGATGAGAAAGCTCTCTTTGTGGGGAAAAGTACACTGCCAAAAGCGACGCAGAGGCTCAGACACACGCAGGTGCCCCCATGTGCGGACTGAGGTTAGACCAGCTGAGACCCCGGGGGCGGGGGACAGGTGGTGAGGAGGGGGACTGCCTCTGAGCATGCACCTCTGAGCTGGAATGGAGGCTCCCACATCCGGTGAGCAGGTGCCACTGGGAAGCTCCAAGGGCGAGGAAGTGGCTGCTGTTTCCTGGACTAAACACAGGAAAGCGTGGTAAATTGTGGCCAGAGAGTAGGAAATATAGCAACTAATATCCCCAAACACCTACCTGGGTGCTTAACTAAACTACAGACCAGCCTTTTCCTCTTCTTGTCTGACACCTAAAACGCTCAACCTTGCAATCCCCCTCATGTTCTCTTTCTGTGAATGGGCTTCCATCCTCCAATTATCCAAGGTGATAACTTATTTGTTATGAAACTCACCACCCATCAAAACAGCAGCCAAGTCACCTACATTGGACTCCCAGCATGTTTTTTGTCTGGTGACCCCTTCCCTCCATTTCCTCTACCACTGCCTTGGGTCAGACGTCCATCTCATGGGGCTAAACATGTTTAATAATAGCTTACTAATTTGGTTTCTAGCATTGTTACAAGTGAAGATCCTAGTTTGTAGGTCCTAAAGCTTATATTAGGGTCCTGCTTTAAGAAACAAATACAAAATCATGAATACACACTTATATCACAATATGGCATTTGGACCTATATCTTTGTGCTAAACTTCTGGGTGGTTAATAAGATTAATACCATAATTTCTATACCAGGATGGCTGGCAATAAGCTAGCTATACACAGAAGTGACTACAAAGGACTTTAATTTATATTACTACACACAGACTAAATAATCCTGAACCTCCTCTTAGCTGGTTTCCAAAAATGCGCACAACTTAGGCTAAACGGTAATGGAGGCAAGTTATAGTTAAAATGGCTTTCTTTTGCAAATTTTACTAGAAACAGCTGACCACAGAACTCATTGATAATGCCCATTCCAAGACTCTAGAGAAAGGCCACAATGCAAGCACGGGGCCCTAAGTATCAAACACTGCTTTCTTCGAAACTGTAGAATGTGATCCTGACATTTCCCACTCTCCTAAAGAATAAAAATCCAAACTCCTTGGTATAAATCTGGCCTCTCCTACCTCTAACTTTTCCAACCACTCTACTGCATACATTCTTTGTTCCAGACCATTCAAAATTACATGTGGGTCCTAAACATTTGTGTTATCTCACAAAACCATTCTTTTCTAGATCCTTTTATATCTGAAGCCCCTTGGCCTAAACTATACCTTTATCTATTACTAGAGGCCCAATGCACGAATTTGTGCATGTGTGGGGTCCCTTGGCGATCGAGGCCGTCTCACCCAGTCCTGATTGGGGCTGATGGGGGCCAGCCGGCCAGAGAAGGACCAAGGGAAGGTTCCAGGGTGTGTCCAGCCCTCTTGCCCAGTCTCCATTGGCTGAACCCCAGCAGCAAGCTAACCTACCAGTCAGAGTGTCTGCCCATAGTGGTCAGTGCATGTCATAGCGACTGGTCAAGTGGTCGACCGAACTGCTCAGTTGGACACTTAGCATATTATGCTTTTATTATATAGGATAATTCTTACCTATCTCCTTTATAAAGCCTTCCATGAACTCCAAGTCTGATTTAAAAGCCACTTCCCTATCCTCCCCATAATACACTGTGCTTAGCTTCTTCATATAACTCACTTAGTACACTATAATACTTTATTTTTAATGATTTTTCCCCGCCAGACTAAAATTCCATGGCCTATGTCTTCACATTTTCCCTTAGCTCCTAAATCAACACACTCCCATTATTAACCTTAAAGAAACTGCAGATAATAGAGAGAAGCAAGGAGTAGCTAAACAAACAATGGAAGGGATGGAGAAAAGGAGGGAGGGAGGGTGGGAGATATTGATTGATTGATCGATTGATTGATTGAGATTGGTTGAGAACACCCAAGTACTAGTAATCTGAAAACTGTCATGAACTGCTATGGGTGAATGGATGGAAAGAAAGATTGAAGAGGTTCAAGGCAAGTTTTGAAATTCTGCTTTTGTTTCTTACCCATGTTACCTTAGACAATAATTTCCTGCTCCATCACTACAAAAAAAAACTGATAGTAACATCATATATAGTCAATATCGATGGGGTTCCAGGGCAGAAATTATGCTGAAATAAAGAATTTATTTAAAAATATGATGGTAGACTAAATGCCATCAGTCATCTACTCCTAACAGTAGATAACTAGCACAGAATCTGGTGCCTAGAAGTGGGTTGCTGACATATCTAAAACCTAAAACATGTGGCGCTGAGTTTGGGACCAGAAGCTGAAAGGCCCTCAAAGGGATGATTCAGAAAAATAGGAATATGCTGGTGTGTTGTGAAGGACAATGAAAAACTATATTGGAGGCAGAAGAAAAAGGGACGTTTGTTACATAGTAGGTGGAAACTTTGCAAACACTGTCACCTCTTAAATGAATTTGTGAATCTGGCTAAGTTTCTAGGCAAAATACAGAGAGTACTACCTGGAGTTTTCTAGGAAACTATGATAGAATGAATACAAAATGGAGACATAGGATAAAGAAGGATCTACTTAGTTTTGTTTTGTTTTCGAATTTTAAAAAATTTTAATTGTGGTAAAATACTGTATACATAACACAGATTTACCATCTTGATCATTTTCAAGTGTACAGTTCACTAGTGTTAATTATAATCATATTGTTGTGTAACTGATCTGCAGAACTCTTTTCATCTTGCAGAACTACAACTCTATACCCATTAAACAAGAATTTCCCATTCCCCACTCCACCCAGCTCCTGAATTATACCACAATTCTAATTTCTCTCTCTAAGAATTTGACTGCTTTAGGTAACACATGTAAGTGGAATCATACAATAGTTGTCTTTTGTGGCTGGCTTATTGCATTTAGTACAATGTCCTCAAGGTTCATTCATGTTGTAGCATGTATCAGAATTACCATCCTTTTTAATGAAGTAATATTACATTGTATGTATATACTAGAGGCCCAGAGCACAAAAATTTGTGCATTTGGAGGGGGGTGGTCCCTCAGCCTGGCCTGTGCCCTCTCGCAGTCTGGGACCCTTTGGGGGATGTCCACCTGCTGGCTAAGGCCTGCTCCCTGGGGGATTGGGCCTAAGCTGGCAGTCAGACATCCCTCTGGCAGCCCGGGAGCACTCGGGGGATGTCCACTTGCCAGCGGGGAGCAGGCCTAAGCTGCAGTCGGACATCCTTAGCATTACTGAGGGGGTGGGAGAGGGTCCCGCCACCACCACTGTGCTGGCAGCTGGCAGCTGGCAGCCTGGCTTGTGGCTGAGCAGAGCTCCCCCTGTGGGAGCACACTGACCACCAGGGGGCAGCTCCTGCATTGAGCATCTGCCCCCTGGTGGTCAGTGTGTGTCATAGTGACCAGTCATTCCCAGTCATTCTGCTGTTAGGGTCAATTTGCATATTACCCTTTTATTATATAGGATAGAGGCCTGGTGCATGGGTGGGGGCTGGCTGGTTTGCCCTGAAGGGTGTCCTGGATCAGGATGGGGGTCCCGCTGGGGTGCCTGGCCAGCCTGGATGAGGGGCTGATGGCTGTTTCAGGCTGGCCAAACCCCACAGCGGGGGCCCTCACCCCATGAGGGTGTAGCCAGCCTGGGTGAGGGGCTTAGGGCTGTTTTCAGGCTGGCCACAGCTGCAGGCTGGAAGCAGTTATCTGGGATTTATTTATCTTCTATAATTGAAACTTTGTAGCCTTGAGCAGAGCTCAGGGCCGGCAGGGCAGGTGGAAGCTTGGCTTCCTCCATCACCAGGGGCAACCTAAGCCTCCTGCTCACTCCAGCTCCATGGCCACCTCCATGTTAGTTGGGTTAATTTGCATATTTGCCCCTGATTGGCTGGTGGGCATGGTTTGTGGTGTAGCAAAGGTACGGTCAATTTGCATTTTCTCTTTTATTAGATTAGATTGTATTTTCTTTACTCATTCATTGATGGACATTGAGTTGCTTCCACCTTTTGGTTATTGTGAATAATGCTGTGGAGCAATTCAGTTTTTTGAGTAAAATTTAAAGCAAATATTAAAGAGTCAAGATTTGAAAATAAAACTGTCACACATCTCCAGTCTCTTCTAGCAAAAGATTCTGAGAATATGAAATGGCTTCATGGCAAAGAATCACCTCAGGGTGAATCTGTAAAATCCTTTGTTAAGACCTCAGAACGATCTAAGGCAGTGTCCAACAAAACCTTTCAGCTTGACTTAAGGACTTCAAATGGTCTTACGGTTAGTGTCACAGACCTTAACCCTTACTGTTAAACAATAATGATTCTAAGATTCTCAAGGCTTCATTGCACAGTAGTCACAGGACCCAATATAGGAAACTGCATATCTTTAAAAAGAGATTTGTAAATGTGGCTACTGTCCAATGGAATGAAATCAAGTAAGCTTCATAGAAAACTCACAACATTTTTCTATGAATAGCATAAGTAGGAACATTTCACATGACAGATAATTCACTTTCTGTTTTAACATACACAGAATATCAATATTTACCAAAATAAACCAGAGATTATATTTCAGAGGGAACTTCAAATGCCAAAGTATCAATGTCATACACATGATGTCCTTTACTTATAATAAATTAAGTTTCTTAAAAGGATAGCTTAAATACATCTCATATGTTTGGAAAATAAAGACAAATTCCTAAGTAACCCTTAGGTTGAAAAGAAATTAATAAATACTTAAAATTGAACAGCAGTGAAAATACTACAAGTAGAAATCTATTTTAGAACATAGAAAAATAAAAAATAGAAGGAAATTTTGTTGCTTTAAATACTGTACATTTATCAAGAAGATTTTTTAAAAAACTAAATATTTAATTCAAGAAGATGAAAGTGAGGAAGTCCCACATAAAATAAATGAGTGAATAGCAAAGGTAGAGACATAAGTTGGTGAAATGAAGAAAAACAAAATCATGGAGGGAAAAATAAATAAATAAAAATTAATTTTTTGCCAGCAAACCTAGCATCCAAATTTTGGTTTCCAAATGCCATTCTCCAGTAAAATAAATAAAGGTTCCTTAGAGAAATAAATGGTCCTAGGCCTGAGGCAGGGAAAATACACCTAAAGCATCATCTTTAGGAAATAGGGACAAATGAATGTCAAAAGGACACACAAGCGAGCCCTAGCTGGTTTGGCTCAGTAGATAGAGCATTGGCCTGCGGATTGAAGGGTTCCAGGTTCGATTCCAGTCAAGGGCACATGACCAGGTTGTAGGCTGTAGGGGGTGTGCAGGAGGCAGCCAATCAATGATTCTTTCTCATCATTGATGCTTTTATCTCTTTCTCCCTCTCCCTTCCTCTCTGAAATCAATAAGAATTATTTTTTAAAAAAAAAAAAGGATACACAAGCCAACTTACAAGAGTTCCCAATTGCCAAAGCTGAAGCAATTTGAGCAGCAAAATAATAAATAATGATAATTTGGATTCAACCCCAAAAAGATACTAATAAGTCCATACTCAAATAACTAACTAAATAAATAAATAAATAAGAAAGGACAACTCTTTTTTAAAAAAATTCCAATTGACAAATTTAGAAGAAATGAATAATTAGAAAATTATTATTAGAATAACATGTTAGTAATTGGTGCAGGTAAGAATTGCTGATAAGTCCTAAAATTAGTGGGGGGAAATGTAAGAAGAAACAGGGTATTTGAATAACCTCAAAGCATCTCTCCCAAAACATCTATTCATTATTATATAGTGGATTTACCATATGTCAAAAATTCTCTGATACTCTCCTCTCCAGGAGAAAGTTACTTCACCTCCCCTTGAGTGTGGGCTTAACATAGTGATTCACTTAAAGTATGGAAAGGAAAAAACAGTAATGTCAGAGTGGAGAAACCTGGCAAATATTACATGAACCGAGTGGCAGCAGCAGGTGCAACAGGGCCAGGATGAGCGGGAGCGGCACCAGGCCCTGGCTCGGGCTCCTCCTCAGCTGCCTGCAGCTTTGCGCTCTACTACACCCTTCGGCCAATTTCGGCCTGATCCCCAAAGGCCTGCAGGGATCGGGCCGAAATTGGCAGTCTGACATCCATCGGCAGTCTGACATCCCCCAAGGGTTCCCAGATTGTGAGAGGGCACAGGCCAGGCTGAGGGACCCCACCAGTAAACTGGGCCTCTAGTATGCATATAATGCACTTACAGGTATGATAAAGAATGATAGTTTTGAAAACCTGGCTCAGTAAATGAATAAAAAAAATAACTAGATCTCTATCCAATACCATGTACAACTCTAGATGTTAAAGACCTGACTGTGAGAGTTAAGACATTAAAGTTAGTGGTATATAACATAATATTTTTGTGTCCTTGCCGGTATGGCTCAGTTGGTTGAAGCATTGTCCAGTACACCAAAAAGTGGCAAGTTTGATTCCTAATCAGGGCACATACCCAGGTTTCAGGCAACCAATCGATGTTTCTCTCTCTCCTCTCTCACTCTCTTTCTCTCTCACCCCCCACCCCTTCTCTAAAATAAATAAAGGAGAATATTTTTGTGACAAGGTATTGAAAAACTTCTTAAACCAAAAGTACAAAGCAAGTTTTTGATTAAATATATCAAATACCCTTTTCAAGGAAAGAGATTGTGGACAAAGTTAACTGAAAGATGACATGTTGTATGATATTACAATGTCTAAAATTGATAAGGAAATACTATCTAGAATACACCAGGATCTTTTTCTATGCAACAGAAATATAGGAATCATATTAGGAAATGGACAAAGGATATTAACAAGTAAACACATCAATCTTACAAGCACATGAAGAGATGCTTAAGTTTATTAGTATAGACAAATGCAAATTAAAACAATAGTTAGATCTCACTGTAGACTATCCCCCTTATCCACAGTTTCACTTTCTGTGGTGTCAGTTACCCACAGTCAGCCATGGTTTGAAAATATTAGATGGAAAATTCCAGAAATGGTTCATAAGTTTTCAATGGTATGTCATTCTGAGTAGTGTAATGAAATCTTGTGCCGTCCTGCTCCCTCCTTCCCAGGACGTGAATCATTCCTTTGTCCAGCGTATCCATGCAGTATATGCTCCCAGCCTGTTAGTCACTTAGTAGCCATCTCAGTTATCAGATTGACTGGCGCAGTATTGCAGTGCTTCTATTCAAGTCACCCTTATTTTACTTCATTATGTCTCAATTCATCTCATCACATAGCCATGTTATCATCTCACATCATCACGAGAAAGGTGAGTACTATACAATAAGATATTTTGAGAGAGAGTCCACATTCACAGAACTTATAGTACACTATATTGTTATAATTGTTCTGTTTTATTATTAGTTATTGTTGTTAATCTCTTACTGTGCCTATTTATAAATTAAACTATCATAGGTATGTATGCATGTATAGAATAAAACAGAATATATAGGGTTTGGCACTATCTGCGATTTCAAGCATCCACTGGGAGAATATATTCCCCTAAGATAAGAGGAGACTACTACACATTCATTAAACTGGCAAAAGTATGAAAGCCATATAATGCCAAATGTTGATAGGAAAATGAGGCTTTGTTGGTGGATATGTGGACTGATACAGCCTATCTAGGGAGCAATCTTTCAATATCTCATAAAATTATATTTACTCCTCCCTATAACCCAGAAATCCTGCTCTAGGGTTTATCTTTCAAAGAAATCCTCACTCAAGTCCATAAAGGAGCATACTATACTAGTAAGCTTAGCCCAGTGTTATTGTAATGGCAGGGAATTTAAGATAATCTGGGTACCCATCTGCGACTGGGAAGTTTCTACGCCTATGCAGCATTAGAATACTTTGAGCAATAGAAAAGTTGCCTGGCTGTTTATGTAGCAACATGCAAAGATTTTTAAAATATACTTGTGTAAATAAAAACTGAGCAAAATAATGAAATATATAGCAATTATATAATTAAAACTGCACACAAATAACATGAACATGAGATGAGATCAAGGAAAAGAAAAGAGACTTTTTTTAAGGGGAAAAAGAGTGATTTCCTTTCTGTTGCCATCTAACTGTAGAAGAATCTAGATTCCTGCTGTTTCAGTGACTTAAGTCATCTTTGGGTAACTTCTTCACTTGGGTACTCTCATCCTCAGAAAACATTCTTCACAACACCCAATATTTCTATCATTTAGCTCAAGCTCATCACTATTAGAAGTGCAAAAGAGACAAGAACACAGTCCAATCCCCTCTAGAACATCTAGAACAGCGGTTCTCAACCTGTGGGTCGTGACCCCTTCAAGGGGTCGAACGACCCTTTCACAGGGGTTGCCTAAGACCATCGGAAAACACATATATAATTATATATTGTTTTGTGATTAATCACTATGCTTTAATTATGTTTAATTTGTAACAATGAAATTGGGGGTCACCACAACATGAGGAACTGTATTAAAGGGTCACGACATTAGGAAGGTTGAGAACCACTGGTCTAGAAGAATTTGACAACAGTCTGTTGTAAAGCAAGAAAATGTTCTCCTCCCCCTCACTATTTTGCAGCAGACATGTCCAGAGAAGCTTGCCAAAACTTTGCATAGTGACAAACGTCTTCCATCTGTCTGGCTTCTTGTTCTTGGAAGGACTTTTAGAATTCGGGTCACACCTTCCCTGGGAAGATCTGTACATTTTGTGTGAAAAAAAACTAACTCAAGTTTGATTTTTTTTTAAAGATTCAATAAATATAAAATGAACTAAGATCAATCAGAAGGGACATCTACAAATACAAGCTTTATATTTGGGGGCCCCTGAAGGTGATACTTTTTTCAAAGTTAAGTGCAGCACATCCTGTAAAATTATTAGGGTTTAGAATGTGGTAATAGATGACTGTTTTCCTCAAAAATATTTTTTGAGTCTGCTGTTTTTGCAGAGGTAGCAGACTTCATGTCTATCTCATTGTGTGGTTTCCCTTCACTAGAATAATTCTGAAGTACATTTTATTTAAATTTTAAATAACAAGAGGATGTTTTAGCAAACACATCCCAGTGTCCCTTACATCACCTCTTTGAATATGAGCTTTTCTGAATGGGATAAGACAATCCCTTGTCAGGGAACCCAATACAAAGAGGTCACCTATATTGACTCATCTCATTCAAATAACAATCCTATAAAAGAGGAAGTGCTTTTCTCATTTTATTGAGGAAAAAAATAAGGTTCAGGAAAGTTATATAATATGTCCTAAGTCATAAATTTATTAATTGCTAAGGAAGAAAAAGTAATAAAGTATAGTCTGTCAGCCAACATAAATATCTAATGTGAATATTGTAACCTATTTTAAAATATATAATAATCTCATACGTTGAGTTTCTTGATAATTTAATTAAACATGCCATTTATGTTAGTGTTCCGCTCTAATATCTAAGAGAAAACATATCTTTGGTTAAATCTCAAATTCTTCAATTTCTTTTCTTTTCTGTTGGCTTATTCATATAGTTCTTCATGTCAGGTTACCCAGCTGATAATCTGCAGTTATTTTAAAATTCTACATGACTTTTTTCTAGGTGCTAATATTTTATACAATAAAACCAAGTCAGCTGTACATAAGTAATTTTTCAGAGAAAGATATATAACTTGTGCCAGTGGACACTTCTGATCCAAAAATAATAATAAGTAAGACCATAAATTAAATAAAAAAGTGTTCCCAGTTGAAATTTAAAATAAGGAGCTTTAGCCCTGACCAGTGTGGCTCAGTTGGTTGGAGCATCATCCTGTACACCAATAGGTGGCAGGTTCGATTCACAGTCAGGGCACATACCCCACTTACTGGTTCTTTCCCCAGGCAGAGCATGTGTGGAGGCAACCGATCCATGTTTCTCTCTTACATCAATGTTTCTCTCTTTCTTTCCCTTCCTCTCTGTAAAAATCAATAAAAAATTTTTAAGAAAGTTTAAAATAAGGAGCTTTAGTTAGATATCCAAGATGTAAACTAAATGTAGCTTCATTTGTATGCTTTTAACCCTAGTTTTAAGTTATCATTTATTAGGTGCTCATTATGTGTCAAACATTATGCTAAATTCCCTTTAAAAATTCTCATTGAAACTATATGTGACTTATATTATCATCCCCAATTTATATTGTAACAATATATGGTCGATATCATTCTCCCTAAATAATAGTTAAGAAATGTTTGGCACAAAGAGGTGAAATGATTTGCCTAAGGACACACATTGACTAAATAAAATAGTTGAATATGATGTCCATCTCATAGGAGTAAGGGTAAGGAGACTGGTCAAAAGATCTGAGTTCGAGTTCTTATTCAAGTTGGTGAGTTAAGCATATGTATCTCTACCTCTTTGGTCCACATTCAACTGTAATAGCTGTAAATAAGTACAAGAGGAAATGAATGAGGAGAAAGAGCTGACCAAATATTTGACACAATTCTCTAGGATCATACTAATGATAAACCAGGGTAGTAGTGGCTAAACCCAGAACACACCCGGGAGAAGGTGGGAACAGAGGTGGAAACTACTCTTCCAAGTAGAGTTGGTGGTGAATTGAAGGACTTCTCCTATGCAGTTACACGAGTTGGCATACCCTCTCCTGCGTGCAATGGTTGCATTTATTCCCAAGCTAAAAAACAAGAGCTGTTCTGTAAAGACATTGAAAAAAAAATTCCTGGGAAGAGTTAAAACTTCTAGAACAGTTATTAGTTTTCATAGAGTAAAGGTCTAGAATGGGCTAGAGATTGCCAACTTTCTTCTCGGGCATCAAAAGTGAATGAAGCCTGACAGTCAAGAGAGAGTCTACTGAGGAACGAGGCCTCCACCTCTGTCACAAGAATGCATGCCGTCTGGCTATATAAATTAACCTAGTCCTGTAATCATAAATTGATGAGTAAGGATCGCACTGGAGTGAACTGATAGTATAAAGGAGAAGGACCTGTATGAACAAGCAAAATAACTGAATCTGGAACAAACAGCAATAATTCAGGGATGAGATGATAACTTAATAGAAATTTTTATTATATTCTCAAAAAAATGAGAATATTAACAAAAAAAATTAAGAAAATTAACAAACAGTTGTGAAAAGGAAACAATTAGAGCAAGAAAGAGTTAGTGGAAATTAAAAGAGACTGACAAATGAAAACTAATTTAATTTTTCAAAAGGAAGAAGAAAATAAGAAAATCTCCTGGAAGGTGATGTAAAAAAAGAGAGAGAGAGAAAGATGGAAAGTTCCAAAAAAGTTAAGAAATATAGAGATCAGTCCAGGAAGCCAAATACCTAACTGTAAGAGTTCCAGAAAGAGAAACTAGATAGGAGGAAATGATTCCGGTCAAGGGCATGTACCTTGGTTGCGGGCACATCCCCAGTGGGGGGTGTGCAGGAGGCAGCTGATCGATGTTTCTCTCTCATCGATGTTTCTAACTCTCTATCTCTCTCCCTTCCTCTCTGTAAAAAATCAATAAAAAAAAATTTAAAAATAAATAAAAGATTAGCTACAAAGATATAATAAATCAAGTTAACATCAATCTTTTTACCAGCAAAATGAATGCTAACAACAATATAACGTCTTTAAAATTCTGAAGGCAAAATGACTTTGAACCCATAACTCTATATTCTGACAAACAATCAATCATGCATGAAGACAAAGACATTTTCGGACTTGGGAAGACTTAAAATTTTACCTTCCACAGATCCTTTCCAAAAATGTATTTAAAATTGTGCTCCAGGGAGTGAAAAAAAAATCTAGAAATAAGAGGACCTACATCTAACACATAGTTGGATCTAAAATTTGAAAAATTGGAAAATAGTTTTATGATAAACATTCTGCAGAAGACCTAAAGCAACTTGTACAAATTATGGGTATCCAAGAAGAATGTTATCAATAAAAATGTAACTATTTCTTAACAAATAGAATGATGATGATGATCCTAGAAATTGGCAAAACATATGGTCCCTTTTTGTTTCTCTTACATAAAAAAGAAAGGCAACTGGCAACTGCAAGGAGGGGAAATATTTGAAAAGTCTCGATGCAGACCTGCATGACCTGAGGTTGCATAGTTTTGAACAAATAAAAAGGAGAGATAATCCTATTAGACCTTGAAATTTTGAGTGTTCTGAAAATGGCACAGAATCAGTTATTTAAATTTCAATTCTTAGAGGCAACTAATGAACAAAGCATAGAAGTTTTTTGTTTTGTTTTTTACTATATTGGCAGAATATAAATGTTATCATCTTTAATTATCTAAAAATATTGGAATAGGCAACAGGAGTAGGAGAGTGAAGAAAAAAAAAAGAATAGAATATACTATTTAAAATTTATGGATGCAAAAATAAGGTAACCAATAGAAAAAATCCTATATAATAAAAGGGTAATATGCAAAATTGACCCTAATGGCAGAAGGACCGGGAACGACCGGTCACTATGATGCACACTGACCACCAGAGGGCAGACACTCAATGCAGGAGCTGCCCCCTGTGTCAGTGCGCTCCCACAGGGACACC
>NW_005871438.1:261601-293292 GCF_000147115.1 Myotis lucifugus | reverse complement strand
TTTGGGAGTGAGCAGGCTGGTGGGGGGCAGTTGGGGGCAATCAGGCTGGCAAGGGGGAGCAGTTGGGGGGCAAGAAGGCCAGTGGAGGGGGGGCAATTGGGGGCGAGCAGGCCAGCAGGCAGAGTGGTTAGGGGCAATCAGGCAGGCAGGCAGGTGAGTGGTTAGGAGCCAGCGGTCCTGGATTGGGAGAGGGGTGTCCAACTGCCGGCAGTCGGACATCCCCCAAGGGGTCCCAGATTGGAGAGGGTGCAGACCAGGCTGAGGGACACCGACTCCCCCATGCACAAATTTTGTGCACCGGGCCACTAGTATAATTAATAAAACGATGGAGAGAGTAGGGAAAGGAAAAATGAAATAAAAAGAAGCTAAATTCCACACTTATCAGATTGGAGAAACTAATGGTGATTTTATTTCCTAAAACTCATAATCCTATTTTCCTGTTGTTAATATGCTTCATTAGAGATATGTTTCTGCCTTTACTTGTTTTCCTGTCATGCAAAGACTGCCTCCTCCAAATTCATGTTCCAAATGTTCATGGTCTTGCTTCTGGCTCTTCTGATATGACTTCTGTGCCTTGTGCCTCTTGCTGGCAGTTCTTCGGACAACCCCTGACCTCGACATCTTAGACCTCACCATCTTAGACCTCACCATAAAAGACAACAAAGAGTGTGTCAGAGAATGCCAAATGATAGGACCTGCCAGCCATCAGCTTGAGAGAAGTCAAGGACCTGCAGGATGTCATCCTAGGCAAGTTGTGTGTGGGGGGGGGGGGCGGGGGGGGGGCGCAGAGTTTTGCCCATGAGATTATCTGCTGTGCCTCTCCCCTTATTCTCCTGCTGTCTGTGTCTGAAAAGTGTTTCACTTTACAGGTTTAAGTCAGGGAGCAAGAAAAACATCCCACTGATTTTTGCAAGAAATTCTGGGTTTTCGAACTCTACCTCTTTTACCTTTCAAGTATTCCAGTTAATCTATTCATATTTGAGAGAATGGAACAATGAGAAATAGCTTATTCTTTGACTAAAATCTCATCAGAGAAACTGGGGGAGTCCAGGGCAGGAAGGCCAAGGCTGAAAGAAGGAAGGATAAATAGGCAGACAAAATAAAACAAGAACTTTATAATAAAATCATCCAAAGGGAAAAAAATGAAAATACATCCACAACTTACATATTATTACAGAGGTAGAAAATTTTTAAGCACTTAACCTGTTTCTATATTACCACAACATTTTAACCATTTATTGAACACCTTCTGTATACCTTACTCTCCTCTTCTGCCTCATCACCCACCTCTCACTACATTCCAGCAAAACTGACTTTCTTCTATTAGAGGACTTAAAAGCTCATTCCGGCCCTAGCCAGCTTGGCTCAGTGGATAGAGCATCAGCCTTCAGACTGAAGGGTCCCAGGTTCAATTCCGGCCAAGGGCACATGCCTGGGTTGCAGGCTCAATCCCCAGTGGGGGGTGTGCAGGAGGCAGCCAATCAATGATTCTCTCTCATCATTGATGTTTCTATCTCTCTCTCTTTCTCCCTTCCTCTCTGAAATCAATAAAAAAATATATTTAAGAAAAAAAAGCTCATTCCTATCTCAAGGCCTTTGTTCTTTTCTGTTTTCTGTTTGAAACATGATTACCTCAGTTTGTTCCATGGCTGTGTCCTTCTCACCCTTTATTTCATAACTTAAAGTCACCTTTTCAGAGAGGTCTGAAGGCCACCCTACCTTTTGGCCACATTATCTTATTTATCTACTTACAGCACTTGTTTCTATCAAACCTTATTTCTTATATCTATTTTGCTTGTTTATTGTCTATCTTCCTCCCAGTGCACACAAAAAAAAATCCATAAGGACAAGGATTTTGTCTGTCATTTTTCAGTATTATATCCCCAGCACCATGTATACTCTATAATTTTTTTAAAGGAATAGTGCATTTTAGACATTATGCTAAGCTCTTTACATATATAAGCTTGTTTACTCTTTATGACAATGTACTCTACACCTTTTGCAGAAGAGGAAATTGAGCCACAGGGAGAGTTAAATAACTTTCCCAGTGTCACACAGTAAGTGAAAGTGGAAACTCATGGATTGAAATAGAAATTTATAATCCCAAACCCTTTCTCTCTTCCATACTACCTCCCTGAAATTTGCAAGGCACTGAGTATGGGATTTCATAAAATGTGGTCCTTGCAACTTACAGGACATGTAGAACTGGTTGGGGACATAGGATCCTATATAATAAAAGGCTAATATGCAAATTGTCCCCTTGACTGAGAGTCCAACTGGGAGTTCAACCAGGGGTTGGGGCGGCCCGCCAACCACCTATGGCCCCTCCCCCCGGCCGGCACCACCCAATCGGCCCCGATAAGGGTTGGCCAGCCGGACCCCACCCATGCACAAATTCATGCACCAGGCCTCTAGTGTTTTCATAAAAAGACAAATAATAATAAGAGGCAGCCGTCCAATGAATGCGCCTATCTTAAAGGTGAGGAAACACAGAAGAACCCAAAATAAAATGACTCAGCATTCCAAGGCTGAGTGCCTGTGATCTCCCTGCCTTCATAAAGAACCTGCTAGTCATTCTACCCCTACCAATAGGATTATTCACAATATTGGAATGCTTCAGCTATCCAGAACGACCTGCAGCTGAAGTTGCTAAGTATTTACAGTGTTTAATTTTTATTCTTAAAATCTTGTAAAATGGATTAAAAGTACTTCAACTACTTTTATTTTTTCCCAAGTCTGTGTTTAAGCTGCTTCTGAATTACAAAGACTTTGTTTTTAATAAGACTGTTGAACCCATCCCTTGGATTATCTCATTCACAGGGTCTGGGGAGGGCCTGCGAATATATTATCAGACTTTTCAGTGAGCTTGATGGACAGCCAGATTTGGGACCAGTGAATAAAGAACATAAATTAACATTTACTTGGTGACTCAGAATCATTTTATTTGTGCCTGTTAATAAACTACCAATTCATTGCAGCCATAGCTAGTATAAAAAATGGTCACCACATCCCTGGGTCTCAATTTCCTCACCTGCAAAAGCAAAAATAAATTGGACTATATGATCTCTAAAATCCTGTATACTTCTAAAATTCTAATTCTCCAAAAAGGAGCGTTTCCAGAATATTGAGTAAAAAAAAAACATGGCTTCTTTCAAAAATGCCATCACCCCCAATGTATAAACACATATATACACACATTTTCTCTCCAAAATGAATACTTTAATGGGAAACCTGAAATATAAAACTTGTAACCATAGAAGTAGTGAAACCATGTTAGCAACAGATTCTGCAAATAATCTGGCCAGTTCTTTTTGAGCCTTGATGATGTAAAAATTTAAATTATTTAACATTCCATTGATCCATGAAAAATTTCCAGTTCACATTCTGTTTTTTTCAGGTTCTATATGTGCATTAATCTTATGTTCCAAAAAAAAAACAAGTATGTAAATAAATGAATAAATAAATAGAAATGTGATTCGGCAAACTTATGCACACACATATACACTCACATACACATACATACAGAATCCTTGAAATAAAGATAGCCCCAGAATAGAATAATTATATGTGTCCCCTCTACTCTAGCAACTTTTGACCATAGGCATTTTTGCCCTCCTGAAGATGTTTGGCAATGTTTGTAGACATTTTTGATTGCACATTGGGCAGGGAGGTTGCTACTGGGTAAAGGCCAGGGGTGCTGCTAAACATCTTAAAATGAACAACACAGACCACACAATAAAAGATTGCCTGGCCCAAACTGCCAGTAGTGCTGAGGTTGAGAAACACTACTCTACACAGTGGTCTGAAGGATCAAATAAGGGAAAACCAAACTCTTTATATTCCATTCCAGGCAGCTGACCAGAAAAGAGGAAGAAAAAACTCTCACCTCCACAATTCTACATAAATCTCATTAACCAAAACTAATTCCAAGGCTATACCATAAAGTTTTATTTCCACCCTGACACTTCTAAGCACTTTAAAAAGGAAAGACAGAGCTATTCCTTTCTATATTTGATCTATAAGTGCTCTTTTACTCGCACTCTCCTAGGCATTTTCCCACAGTGTGAGCGAAATGCTTTGCCACTTGCTGTGGGAAAGATTTTGATAATCCTTACCTCACCTATTCTGAAGATAAAAGTTTCTGAAGCTTTTCTGGCCTGATATCTTACCTAATAATAGACAAACATGTAAATTGACCGTCCCTCCGCTATGCTCACCAGCCAATCAGGAGAGTATGCAAATTAACCCAACAAAGATGGCGGTTAATTTGCATACATAGGCGTGAAGCGGTGGAGCGAAGACTGAAGGCTCCGGCCGGAGTGAAGGCCTAGGTCCCGGGTGCCAGAGGATAACCGGTCCCGGCAGCCAGGGGAAGGGAAGGCCTATTGCACGAATCTCTTCGTGCAATGGGCCTCTAGTTTTATATATTTCACATACATTAAAATGAAAACATGGCCCAAACCAGGAGGTCATGGTTTGATTCCCAGTCAGGGCACATGCCCGGTTGTAAGCTCAAACCCCAGAGGGGGGCTTGCATCATTGATGTTTCTATCTCTCTCTCCCTCTTCCTTCCTCTCTCTGAAATCAATAAAAACATTAAAAAATTAAAAAATGTGGTTACATGTTTTAGTATAGCTTGTCTTTCTAAGGAAAATTATGAAGATAAGTAGCAATCTAATTCATATACAGCAGGAAGGTCTAGATTTTATTTCCTTATATGCATATTTTGCTGCACCTTGATAACTTATAAAGGGTAAGTTATAGTTGGAGAGACCTTGAAATTTATTCTCCCATTTCCTAATACCATAGTAATCAAAAATGCCATTAACTGAAAGATACACTATTTTATTGTATACCACTGAAAGAAAATGTATGTCAATTGAAAATGACATGCCTTCAATCATAAAATATCGCAATTTGAGTGACATCAAATGTAAAAAAGGTGCATCTTAGAATTGAAAACAAAATGTATTATTCAATATTATAATGCCTTTTCCTCTTTCTCAGATAAAAGCCATGTGTTATGTTATTCTATAAAAGTCCTTCCATAATAATGTTAAAAGGTATACACATCGCACAAAACACATAAATGGTGAAAAAACTAGCTTAAAGAAATAAACCAAAATCTTAGGTAATTCTAAGGTTCCTTTCAAGTTATAGATACATTACATACTTTTCTGACTAGACAGGATTTTTTAAAAATCTATTATATAGTTTTTCTATGGGGAAAATTATAGTTATAGTTTTTAATAGGGGGAAGTTGCGACAGATAACTAGTTATCTAATTATAGTTTTTAAATGGGGGAAAGTTACAACAGATATTATCTACACTAATAAGAGAAACATGCAAATTGGTGTCACTCGCTATGCCCACCAGCCAATCAGAGTGACTATGCAAATTAACCCAACAAAGATGGCAGTCAATTTGCATACACAGGCACAGAGCGAAGACTGAAGGCTCCAGCCTGAGTGAGGACTGAAGACTGAAGACTGAAGAGGCTTGAAGACTGAAGACTGAAGAGGCTTGGCTTCTCCGCTGTGGCTGCAGCACAGAAGCCAAGCCTCGCTGCGGCCGGACCAAAGGCCTGGGTCCCGGGTGCCGGAGGAAAACCGGTGCCGGCAGCCAGAAGAAGGAAGGCCTATTGCAGGAATCTCTTCCTGCAACGGGCTTCTAGTAATGAATAAAAATTAACTGGATCCAAATTAATTAGAAGTATTAGTTAACTATGAGAAAGAGACTGCCTTTGAGAAAAAGGGAGATAATAGGATTTTTGTTTAGGGAAAATGATTTGAAGGTCAAATCACATTTAATTCTGTGGTTTTTATACATTTTACCTATAATAATGGTAATGAAACTACAGTTGACCCTTGAGCGACATGGAGGTAGGGGTCATGACCACGCCCCCAACTCCATGCGTAGAAAATCTGTATATAACTTTTGACTCCCCCAAAACTTACCTATTAATAGCCACTGTTGACCAGAAGTCTTACTTATAACCTAAACAGTTGATTAACACATTTTTAAAATATGTTCTTATGGATTTTTTATAGAGATAGGAAGAGAAACATTAATGTGAGAGAGAAACACTGATCAGCTGCCTCCGGCATGCCCCTTACTGGGGATCAAGCCCATAACCCTGGGCATGTGCCCTAATCAGGAACTGAACTGGGACCTTTTGGTGCATGGGACCACATTCAACCAACTGAGCCACACCAGCCAAGGCAACTCATATTTTGTATGTTATATGTATTATATATTGTGTTTGTACAATTTTTTTAAAAATGAAGAAAATCATAAGGAAAAGAAAAACATTTACAGTATTTATTGAAAAAATATGTGTATAAGTGGAACATGAAGTTCAAATCCGTGTTGTTCAAGGGTCAACTATAGATGTATCCTGTGATTGCTTTGAGGCACTATAATATCCTTTGGGGGGAAAAGCCAGTCTTTGTTCCTATACTAAGTTTGGCATTGTAGAAAAAGTATGTGACTTAAGAAAGACTTTTAGCCAAAAGAATTAATCCTTTACTAAATTGAAAAAGCATTTCATAGAACAGCTTATCCACGTAAACATTTTTACAGGTCAAATTTTTCTCTGTACGAAGAAAAACTTAAGATGCATAAATGCCCAGCCAAAGCAGAAATGACATATGGACATATTTGTTTGTTTTTACTAGAAGCTGAGAAGCAAATAAAGCTATAGACCAGTAAAACCAACCCCAATACATATGCCATAGCTGTGCTGGGCAAGAAGCTTAATAATGCTGTTGGCTACGAACTCTCCCCAAAACCAGTGGACTGCCTATTTGACATAATGGCCATCAAGCTGCCAACATTATCAAAATCTCAAGGTACTGTTTTAGTAGTTTAGCTGTGAATACCAATTCAGAACTGAAAAGAAAACAAACAAAGCCCTAATAATTCTATACCAACCAAGTGAAAATAAATCATCAACACACTTCTTGGCATCTCAATATCTATAATAATAAAAGCATAATATGCTAATTAGACCAGATGTCCTTCCAGACGACCTTCCGAATGAAGCCAGGGCTGTGAGGGAAGTCCAGGTCCCAGGTGCCAGAGGGAAGCCAGTGCCGGCAGCCTGGGAAGGAAGGCCTACCCTTGCACGAATTTCATGCATCGGGCCTCTAGTGTTACAATATAATCAAGAACACAGTGCATGTTGGAAAAGAGTAGCCTTAAAATCCTGGGCAGGGAGCAACAGACTTCTGCCTTTCTGAAGTTGAAAGTAAAATTTAAGTTATCCAGCAGCCGAGGCTATAAAATCAGTCCAGTGAGGGCACCTGTTCCCTCTCCATAGGGTAGGCATATACTCTTATTATTTATTTAGCAGTCCTCAAAAGCCCATATCTGCTTCCAAATGCTTGTTCTAGAAAATGGCAAGGCTGTACCACTGTTGGACCAAAATAAATACCCTTTTTTGAAATTTTAAGGACAACTACAGAGGGAACTTGAAACAGGTTGTTATTAAGAGTAATTAAGGCGCTCCAAAATGCCTAAACATTGATTATCCTGTAGAAAATAACACAGGTATACTGAGGCCCTTTCTTTGAAAACCTGTGAAACAGCAATATGTTGACTTTAAGTAATTTAGGGGATCTTTTAAGATCTGGAAACTCAGATCATGCTTATTTTTATTTTGAAATAGAGTTCTCATTTTACTGTGTGTGCATATGTGTGTTTGTGTGTGTTTACTTAACTCAGTGTTCATTGAGAAGGCTTTCTATAAATATTCTATGAATAAATGACCATGATAAAGTCAAACTCTGTACATATATATACATGATCTGCATTTAAATGAGCATATAGTAATGGATCTCAGCATTATAATCAAACAAAACTTAAAAATTAAAGTGACACATTTGATGATGTGCATAATCATAGACTTTCAGGATTATAAGGAGCCCTACAGGTCACCTAGTCCAACTTCCTCAACTTGCAGATGAACAAACTGAGGAGTAAAAGGCACTTGCTGACCATAGTAACACCATAAGTAAAGGATGTGGCCCAGGCTAGTGCCAACATTTGTTTCTAAGGCCATTATTTCCACCAGGATCCACAATCCTTACAAGCCTTCACAATTATTAAGGATGAAACAAAACCATCATTTAAATTATAAATTACTATAAATACAGCTAAACTAAGAACATTTCTGTTCAGACAGTATTTGGGAAGACAGAAACTACAATACAGCATATTTACTGAACTTCCTATGTGATGACAAGTCTTCAATTAGTTTGTAGGAAATTGCAAAGGAGATACAGTTTACTATTCAATTTAGAGATGAAATAATTGAGACTCAAAAGCCTCAATAGAAGTTATCTAAAAACACATTGATCTATCACACAGGTAAAATCTCTGTGATGTCCCTATAGGTATCCTCTTCACCACTACCATGACCTACAAGAGAGACATAGGAAATATTTGGCCTAGAGCAATATGGTCACTTCTTTTATATTGTGCAAATTGCCCTGTTTTGTTGAAAACAGATATCTGTATTGGAATCACTGATGGAGTGTGTGGGTGTATTGTGTGTAAAGGAGACAAAGTGACCCCCTGGGGAATAAACAAATCAGTGACACCATGTTCATTCTGTTAGCATCTAAACAGGGGTCTTCACACTATTGTGATCATTCCTTCATTGCCCTGTTGCCTTTTTACAAACAGCAGGTCTGACATTTGTTTAGCTTCCTCTTCCTTAACATGTTACTCCCCTATCATATCAGGTCCCCAGGCACTGTGCTTATGTGTATCACCTGTTCCAACGCTTACTTGTTGACCATTTGGATAGACCACTTAAGAATTCACAGAACAAAGAGTTATAAAGGTATCTGGATATAACCAAGTTCATTCCCACATTTTAATTATGTAGAAACTGATTTCCAGACTGTTAATACAGCCAGTCAGAGACAAAACTGGGACTTGAGGCAAAATGCTGACTTAAGTATAATGTTTTTCTCACTATACAACATATTTGCTTTTATGATTGGCCTAAAAAGAATGTGCATATCGCCTATTTAGGCCAAATATGTTAATTGTTTGAAGCCATTATCATATTATATTTTTAATAACAAGGTGAAAACAAAATTGCTAAGACATAGCAGCATAAGGTAGTAGAAAGACAATACAAGCTTCATAGCTAAGTAGATATAAATTTTATTTAGGCTCCCAAATTTACTAGCTATGTTACCTTGGTCAGGTTGCTCAACCTTTTTTTAATATATATTTTTATTTATTGATTTCAGAGAGGAAGGGAGAGGGAGAGATAGAAACATCAATGATGAGAATCTTTGATTGGGTGCTTCCTGCATGCCCCACATCCTGGTTCATGGGTTGACACTCAACCACTGAGCCATGCCAGTCAGGCAGATTGCTCAACTTTTCTGAAGTTTAACTACCAGAGAGTACTAAGAATTACATGTACTGGTATATATAAAACACCAAACATATAATAGGTGCTCAATATGTAATGGTTTCCATTGTTTCCAAACTACCACTAAAGAACTGTGCCACTCTAGCAAATTCCTTTAGCCCTTTGGGTCTCCATTTCTTCCACTCTAAAATGAGATAAGCCCTAGCCAGTTTGGTTCAATGGATAGAGCATCAGCCTGCGGACTGAAGGGTCCCAGGTCTGATTCCAATCAAGGGCACATGCCCAGGTTGTGGGCTTGATCCCCAGTGAGGAGCATGCAGGAGGCAGCCAATCAATGATTCTCTCTCATCATTGATGTTTCTTTCTTCCTCTCCCTTCCTCTCTGAAATAAGTAAAAATATATTTAAAAAAATAAAATGAGATGAAAAAAAATAACACAAGTGAATTCCAAAGAATCTTTCAGTTCATCAATAAATAATAATTCCCAAAGATCCCTTCACATTAATTTAAATTCAACAAACACTTAAGTACCTTATACCCATCCTAGGCACTGAACAATTCCAACTACCACAGGAAAAGTATCTATGATTTCAGCAGAATGGGACTAACTGCATAGTATTTTAAGTTACACAAAGAAAGAATTCTATGCAAAACAAAACGCTTAACTTTAAGGAAAACTCTACACGGGACATCAGAAACCTAATGTAATAAATA
Organism: Myotis lucifugus; assembly: GCF_000147115.1. Taxonomy (NCBI): domain Eukaryota; kingdom Metazoa; phylum Chordata; class Mammalia; order Chiroptera; family Vespertilionidae; genus Myotis; species Myotis lucifugus. The sequence goes on along the minus strand of NW_005871438.1, from coordinate 283,183 downwards.
CAAATAATTTAGAATATAACTTAAATTATTACTCTGTTGTGGGTTGTTTTTTGTTTGTTGTTTTGGCTAGGATTGAAGATGAGAATTAAAATGTTTATATTATATGACTGTAACAAAAGACTCAAGAGGCATTTAGTTAGAGCAACTAATAGCATTTTTGAAAAGAAAGAAATGAACAATAAATTTTTCTTTCCATGTGAATCTCACATTAAATTTAAAATTTAAGATACTTGTGTCATTCTGAAACAGGAATAAAACCTCTGAGAGGTGTTTTACAGTGATAAACATTAATATAAGAAGGTAGTTGACCATGTTCTAACATTGCCTTTGCATTTAGTGTTTTGGATTTACATTCTCAAAAAATAAAATATAATGTAATTTAAATGACTGAATCCTGTAAGCAAGACCTGGGAAAATATTAACTGATCTTAAATAAAAATTTTAACTATGAAGTTTTTCCTCCTGTTTTCTTCCATAAGGAATCCACTATTAATGGAATTTTTTCATTACAGATAAGGTTTTTTACAAATAACTCTACAGGTTCAAATGTATTTAAAATCATGAGCAGAGCTCCGAATCATGACTTCCCGAAAATTCATTTCAGGTTTACACTGTTGGCAGACCTATACAATATTATTTATCCGTATTTTCTAATATTAGAGTACACATCTTAGATGATAAGATGTTATCAACAAAAAACGTTTGCTTTTTGTATGAAAAAACAAAAATGGCCCATTTAAATATTATTTCAAATGTGTGAAATAATGTAATATTTTCCCTAAAACTTAACAGCTATGTTATATGGGTTAATTTTTTCCCTAAAAGATGATAGAGTAAACTATGTCCCCCAACATACTTTGTGTACAAAAGTCCAGAGAGCCAAAAAAACTATGATTAAGAGATATACATATCAATCTTAGTGTGAACCAGGGTGTTGTGTTCTGTTTCTTTTGTTACTACATGAGTTTTGGACACAGCACTTCACCTTTCTGGTTCTGTGTCTTAATCTATGAAACAACAGAGGAACCATCTGATGATCTCTAAGGTTTCTTCCTTCAGTTCCTATAATTAACATCTGTGTGTATCCTCAGTACAGCATTTGAGAAGCAGAGGACATGGGGCAAAAGCACTCACATGAGAGCACTTATTCTGCCCTTCATGCATGCTGCCAGGACAAGCCAGCTTCTGTAGAAAGCCAGACACTAAATGGCCTGGCTTCATGCCTTGGCTAAAGAACACCACTGATGACTATGAAAGCACTTAAAGAGGCTCCACAAGAGGAAACTGTTTTCTGAATGCAGTCCAAAAAGTAGGTAGGGGGCATGTAGTCCTCGCAACCTCAGACCCTTTGGATCCTCTGCCTTTGATCTTGGCTGGCAGAGGCACTGAGGTGATTTAGGTAACCTATGCTTTCTGAGCCTTAAGAGAAATCATTCTGAAAATGAATGGCTCTCATTCCCAGTCTCATGTCTGATGCTTAAAAATACACATATTTTTATGCAGCAACTATATTACATGTAGCAAACCTAGGACACCTTCAAAAGACAGCATTTAGCATAGTGGTTACAAGGATGTAACCACTGGCTCTACTACTTAACTTCTTGGAAAAGAAGTTTAATCTCCCTGTGCTTCAGGTTCTCTTTCTGTAAAATAGAGAAACTAATAAACCCTAACTCATAGGGTTGTTGTGTGAATTAATTAAGATGATATATGTAAAGCAGTTAGCACAGAGCCTGACATAAAGTAAATGTTGAAGAAAGGAGGGAGAGAGGAAAACGGGAACGAAGGAAGGAAGGAAGGAAGGAAGGAAGGAAGGAAGGAAGGAAGGAAGGAAGGAAGGAAGGGAGGGAGGGAGGGAGGGAGGGAGGGAGGGAGGGAGGGAGGGAGGGAGGGAGGAAGGGAGTGAGTTTGGTTGACTGATCCTGGGACCTGGGACCCCCTTTTCAGGTTTATCTGAAGGTCACAAACAATTTGTGGGCAGTGAATGGCATCTGCTGAGCTTTCCTATTCTGAGCAAACAATATGGCAAAGATTCAAAGCATGGATCAGCTTTTATGAAATAGGATCCTGCAGAAGTCAGGAAGAAATGAGATTATCCTGAAAATAGGAAAGATTTACTCTGGTTTAAGATAACACACACACACACACACACACACACACACACACACACACCCCTAATATGGTCATACAGAATCAAAGGGGGTTGTTGTTTTTATTTAGGCCTTCTCAAGTGTTGCCAGCACTAAAAGCTACAGAATTTTATAACTGCTAGTTTCCTAGAGACCATCTAGTTCAACTGCCTGACTTGATAGATAAGTAGCTGAGGCCCAGAAAGGTTAAGTATCTTACTTGAGGTCATTCAGCAGTAAATGACAGTACCAAGACAAAGAAGCTTTCTGACTCCCCCATTTGCCAACCCAGTACTCAGCCTGGTATATTTCACCCAGTCAGTATCCTGCCCTTGTTGTGCCAAACAAAGCATTAGAACACACGCACGCACACATGTTTCTCACTTTTGCCCAGGTTCCCAAAAAAATACAAGCAACCTTGACACACACACCACCACCACCACCACCACCACCACCCATTCCAGAGCCTCACATTGTGGGATTTGGGGAGGATCCTGGTCAATCTGTGGCCCTCTTTGGAGTTTCTGCTCTCTCTGTTCCTTCCTCACATGAACTCTTAAGGGCTACTTCTAGAAGTTTCTCACCTCAAAGATCAGGCTCTTCCCAGGGCAGAAGTTACCACCTGTTAATTTGCAAATTCTCATCTTCCCACACATGCAATACCCTGAGGCAGGAAATACATAAGTTCCCTCCTAGGAAACTCAGGGAAGTCAGTTCAGTCAGAAGAACCCCTCCCTCCCTCCCTCCCTCCTTCTCTCCCTAAAATAAGGCAACCAGGTTCCTTCATGACATGCAGGGGAATGTGAAGGGCAGGAGAACTTTTAGGTATGCCTGACACGGAGAACAGAGAATAGGAGAGAGGGGATCAAGGAAGGGGATGTGGATTGGGGGAGCAGGGAAATCAAGAGAAGGAGCGACCAAACTGCAAAGTCTGGATCCTGAAGACAGCTGAGCGTCTGACTCACTGCTGAGGGAACAGAACTGCCAAGGGGGTTGCGCTGTTTTAATTACAAGAGACCGGTGCCCTAAACGACACGCATAGGAAGCAGGCAAAGCTACCCTGAAGTGGCAGAAATTAGGGACTCTCTCCTCTGGGTCCCTTTTCTCTCGCATCCGGTGCTGGCCATTGGGTGCCTAGCAGGCACACGGGAGCTCCCCAGGTCCCCCCAGGTTCCTAGCATCACCCCTGACTGGGAACTCACAGCTGCTCTCAGCTCTTCCAAGAATTGAAGGAAAGGGTGGGACATCAAAGGGTTTTCTCAGCTCTACCCCTGCTCTCGCCACTCCCCAGTCCCTAGCTCCTTGCAGGGAAACTGATCTGAGAGACGCTTTCACTGAGTGTCTGAAACTGACCAACGTGGGGCGCTTCTAGTCCCCAAGCACAGGAGCCCGCGTGGGGTGTCGCTCAGCCTCAGGCTCTGCTGTGAGGGTGGGAGGCGTAAGTATCACATCGAAGTGTCCCTTCCCCACACGCACACCCACCCACGAAACTGGAAGGAAGGATGTGCTTTGGGCATTTTTTTATCCCTCCCTACCTGAATTCCGGGACCAAGTTAGGCTGCAGCCCGTAGAAAGCAGCGGAGAGAGTGACCAGCCATCCGGGCTTGTAACTCCCATTCTCACACTCCAGATAAGGCGGAGACCACTTGACCGGGCTCTTGTCCCCTCCCAGCCCGTCTCTGCGCCGCCAGCTATGGCCCAGGCCCCGGGGGCCCTGATTGGAGCCCCGCCGTTGTACATGGGTCCGCCACTTGCGCCGGAGGCCGTGGAACCACTCGGTCTCCAGCGTGGCGTTGGCCAGGTGGTGAGCCGAGGAGGACAGGTCCTGGAGCAGAATCCGGCTCTCCTCTCGCGTGGCCTGGAGGAAGACCTGCGGGGTGGACGCGGGCGCGGACGCGGACAGCGACTGGGTGCTGAAGGTGATGGCCGCCCGGCAGATGCTGGGCTCGCCCTCCAGGAGACTCCGCACGAGCGCCTGGTACCACTCCAGGTCGTCCTGCAAGTTCTGCTCCCGCGACTTATTGCTTTGCAGCATCATGTTGAGGAAGTTGGTGGCGTGTGTCAGCGTGTCCAGCGCCCCGTGCAAAGAAGGATGGGAGCTGGCTAGAGCTGACGACTTCCCCGGCAGGCCCGCCAGTTCATAGCGGCTGGAGCAGTTGGCTCGCTTCAGCTGGAGGGAGTCCCCGGTGTAGAGGTAAGAGGCCACGTCCATGGGCACCTCCTCGGCGAGTTTCTGCGCCAAGATGGTGCCGTCGGTGGAGCGGCTCCCGGGAGCCCAGGTGTCCGAGGCAGAGGCTCGAGCCGGCTGCTGGGCGTGCTGCTTCGCCCTCAGGGTCCTCTCTCGAGGGAAACCCGGCCGTCCCGCAGGGTCGCGGCTGGCACCAGCAGCTCCCAGTCCCAGAGGAGCGAGCAGGAAGCAGAAAAGTAAAGGATAAGCCATGGCTCCCATCTGCCTCTCTCTCAAACAGGAGAGGAGGTAAGGGGAGGAGTCACTTTTTAAATTTTGGTCGTCAATGTATCCACAGTAAGACTTTGCCTAGGAGTCTTCCCCCTTCTCCAGATGGCACCCAGTCGAAAAGGACTGCAAAATAAGACTGTCTCGAAATTGGCCCACTGGCTATGCTACCGTCACAGGAAATCGAATCACCTGTGGCAACGCTGGCTGCAGCCCTCCCCGGTGCGTCGGCTGGGGATTTACGCACCTCGCAGCCTAGAGCCGAACAGGTTACCTCCCTTCTGGCTCCCGGCAGCTATAGTTAGCCTGCTTACGTCTTTCTGCTCGGCCGCTTCCACCGCCGTTCTCATCGAGGTGTGTTCAAGAGCTGGTGCTGCTGATGCTGCCGCCGCGGCCGCCGAAAACGCTGCTCCATCATCTCACCCGCGGCAGGTCCTTCCCGCCTCCAGGCTCGGCTCCTCCTCCCGGTTCGCTTCGCCCGAGGCGCGGAGCGCGCGCACACACAGACCGGTACCGCGAGCGCAGGAGCCAGCCTCACAGAGCGAAGATTCCTTTTAAGACGAATGTCCTCTGGGGTCCAGAGGGCCAGGCAGCTGGTTCGTTGAGGCTTTAGGTTTGCCCACAAACCACACTCCTGCCTCTCCCTGCTATCGGGAGGAAAGCTGGTTGAAAGAGGCAGCTTGGCCGCAACCAAACCCTTGTAGGGCGGCTTCAAGTCGTCCTGTTCCCTGTGTGGTCGACTCCTCTGTCAATCAGCCGACCGCTATTTGTTGGGAATGGGGCGGGAGCTGTCCAGTGCTGAATCCGAGGCGGCACAGAGGAGGCGCTTGAGGAGGCGGTGGCGCGAGATGCAGCAGCGCTGAGTCCTTTCACCCACTCGCGTTCCCCGATGACTCTGAAAGCTGAAGGGATGGGATGAGGTGGGCGGGAGGGTGGGGAGAGCAGAGCTTTTGTGGCTCAGAGCAAAGGAAACTTGAACGTACTGAGGAGGAGGGTGTTGGCGTCTTGCCTGCTTAGTTCAATCAGCCTTTTCTTTTGCCTGAAAAAGAGGGAGAAAGGAGTTTTCATTTCTGACTTAAATCAGAGGGGAAGGACGTAGGATGGAGACGTGTGCTCCCCAGCATCTGCTCATTTTTGGCAAATCATCAAATCCTCCTTCTTGTTGCTTAAAGAAATTATTAAAACCTACTTGCAGAGGTCTTGGCTATTAGAGAGTAATAGAGACATCTACTGGCTGAGTTTTAATGGGGGAAATGCCATATTTAAAGAACCTGTGCTTGAAAGGGCACCAGGATGAAGGGAAGGGGTGAAGGTATGCAAGTGAAGATGTAGAAGAGAGAGAACCTGTGCAAGGGGCAGGACTCGGTCTGTAAGAGAATAAGAAGGAGTGCGTCTGTGTTGAGTGAAAAGGGAAGTCATCCCTAGAGATTGGGAAGTCATTCCTGCAGACAAGGATATCCCAGCAGAAGAAAGAAGAGCTGAATAAGTATGCCAAGACTTCTCCCCAATTGCTGGGAATTCCCTTAACAGTGTCTAATTGTTTTATTTGAAGCTTTAAAAATGTCTTCTGACATTCTGAAAATACTAATTAGTACTAGAGATGTAGTGCTTTATGCGCCTCCATTTTCAATTTTTCGAATTCCCCAAGAAAGACAAATGAGAAATATCAAATTCACTTCAAATCCCAACTAATAAAAATGCCACTTATAGCATTTTAAAACATCACTGATTAGATTTACTTTATCATTTTATTTTATTCTCCCCATTGAGAAAATACCTATGCACTGAAATGTAAGCTCCAAAGAACAGAAGTCTGACTACTGTTGATCCCTGTACTATCTTTTTGTTGTTGTTGTTGTTGTTGTTAATCCTCACCAGAGGATATTTTTTCCATTGATTCATTTTTTTAGACAGAGTGGAAGGGAGGGAGAGAGACAGAGAGCAATATCAAGCCTGCAACTGAGGTACTTGTTATTGACTGGAATTGAACCCGCAATTCTAACCACTGAGAAAACCAGCTAGGGCAATCACTGTAGTATCTTGGGCACCTAAAAAACACAGAAATGCCTCACACATTTGAGCCACTCTCCAGGAGTGCCTGTCCTTCCCATGGTGCACATCTAGTAAAAAAATAAAAGGACACTATGAGAAGCTCTTGCACATTTAGCATTCCCTTCAGTGGGTCACCTTCAGTCTAAATTTCCAAACTGAGGTGCATTACTTGGGTCTAGAACAGCATTGCCCAGTAGAAATATAATGAGAGCCATAAATGTAATTCATATATAAAAGGCTAAGCGACTGTCCTACCGGTAGCTATGACATGCAATGACCACCAGGGGGCAGACGCTTTGACTGGTAGCTATGATGTGCACTGACCACCAGGGGGCAGACACTCAACACAGGAGCTGTCGAGCGATAGCAACTTTGCAGAGTGCCCTCTCACACTCTGGGACCCCTTGGGGGATGTTGAACTGCCAGTTTCTGGCCCAATCCCCACAGACCAGGCTGAGGAACCCCACCTGCCAGAGGGACCCCATTCACTCTGCAGACACCCTTTGAGCCCCTGCACCACCCCAGGTTCAGCTGGCCGGGGAGGGACTGTGGGAGGTTGGCTCCAGGGTGTGTCCAGCCCATCTCACCAGTCCTGCCCCGCTGGCCACCTTCTAATTAATTTACTTTCAATGTGCACGAATCCATGCACTGGGCCTCTACTGTGTATATCTACACTAATAAAAGAGAAACATGCAAATTGGTGTCACTCTGCTACACCCACCAGACAATCAGGATGAGTATGCAAATTAACTCAGTAAAGATGGCAGTTAATTTGCATATGCAGGCGTGGAGCGAAGACTCAAGAAGACTAAAGACAACTGAAGACTGAAGATGACTGAAGACTGAAGAGGCTTGGCTTCGCTGCAGCTGGAGTGGAGAAGCCAAGCCTCACTGCGGCCAGAGCGGAGAAGCCAAGTTTCTCCGCTGCGGCCAGACCAAAGGCCTGGGTCCTGGGTGCCGGAAGAAAACCGGTGCCAGCAGCCAGGGGAAGGAAGGCCTATTGCACCAATCTTTGTGCAACGGACCTCTAGTATATATATATAATCTTAAATGTTCCAGTGTTACCTTTAAAAAGTAAAAATAAAAAAGTGAAATTAATTTTAATATGTTACTTAGTCCAATGTACCCAAAATATTTTCAATAAGAAAGCAATGTAATAATTATTAATGAGATATTTTACATGTTTAATACTAAATTTTTAAAATCTAATGTGGCTTTTATACTGACAGCACATGGCACTTCACACATTTCAAGTGCTCAATAACCATCTGTGGCCAGAGACTACCATAAAGGGCAAGCTGTAGAAGGTAGTACATTGTGGTCTAGAATGCTCCAGAAAGGTTAGGTCCACTCAAGATAAGTCACAATGTCTCAATTTCTCTAGGAGGCCTGGTACATTGGAGTCAAGGTAACTGAGTCGGTAGACCATTGCATGTCTATTAGTGTGCATCAATAAAGGAACTAATCTAAGAGAGATTTAACACATATTCACACACTTCTAAACAGACTATGAAATCCCACACCAAGTCACAAAGACATATCACTCATTCAACAAATGTTGATTGACCCTCTACTATGCATCAGGCATTGTGCTTAGTACTGACCACTTCTACACAGTAGACATATGGACCTTATAATCAAGTGGGTAGAGAAACATAAGAAAAAAACAACAACATATACATTTTAAAACTGCATATTGTGATAAGTACCACGAAGAAATAAATGCTATAAAGGGTTAAAGAGTTCAGGGTAGAGGGGTGGTTAAGGGAGCTTCTTATGTAAATAGATAAAAGAAACATTTTAATAATGAGGTAACAACAGAGCTGAGACGTAAAGAATGAGAAGTGGTTAGACAGTAATAGTGAACAATTTAAGGGTAAAATAGGAGATAAGCTTAACCTAGGTAGAGGAAGCAATATATAAGTATTAAGATTATAAATATTCCATTCTTAACAGAAAAGGGGACTGGAAAAGATAACTGCAATAAGCGGAAGTTCATATATAATATGAAAAGTGCAAACAATTGAGACGAAAATAAAATCATTTTACAAAATAATCAAGTGATTCTAGCATGAATAGCACCCTGCTACCACCAAGTACCTGATTTGTAGATGCAGATAAATGTCTGTGTGACCTCAAAATTAAGAGCAAAGTTATCTAAATGCATATTAATACTGTGAAGGAGCTTGGCTAGCATAGAATAATATATACAAGATCTTAAGCCCAGTGTGTAGAGGCTCAGAGCTTTTTCATCACAACCTGAAAAGTCAATCTAGTTGCTTCAGAACAGTCAAATCTGCATTGATGAAAAAGCAATATGCAATGGAGTTATGAGTTATTAGTTGTTATTATATGGTTGATTTAGCACTATTTTAAAATGAAAGATGAGATGTTAGCATATCTCTAAGTAAGACAAATTAAAGGAGGCCAAAAACTGCTGAAACCAGATTTTAACAGGAATAGTTATTCTAAAAATTTAAGTGCTGAGCCTTGCCAGTGTCGCTCAGCTGGTTGAGCATTGTCCTATGCACCAGGAGGTTGCTGGTTTGATTCCTGGTCAGGGCACATGTCCAGAGTTGTGGACTTGATCCCCAGTATGGGGCGTGCAGAAGCCAGCAGATTGATATTGCTCTCTCATTCATGTTCCTATCTCTCTCTCCTTCTCCCTTCCTTTCTCTGAAATAAATAAAAACATATTTGAAAAAAAGTTTTCAGTGCTGCTTTAAATTGTTTAAATAAACAAGGATTAGGACAGTAGGGTGTGGTGAAAGTACATGGGATTTGCAGTTGGGAGACTCAGCTCTACTCTTGTCTCTGCCATTAATTAGTCATGTGACATTTGACAATTTTCTCCAACTTCTCTAAGCCCTTTTGCTTCATTAGTAACATAAGCATGATGTATTAGAATTATCACAACTGGAACAATCGCAGGTGAGTGATGGATAATGGTCCAGGAATATTTTTTAGGAACTCATTCTTTTATTTTCTTTTTAATTTAAATCATTTGTTATTTTCAATTGCAGTTGACATACAACATCATATTAGTTTCAGGTGTATATCCCAGTGATTAGGCATTATATAACTTATTAAATGATCATCCCAGTAAATCTAGTACTCATCTGACACCATACATAGTTATTAGAATATTATTGACTGTACTAGTGGCCCGGTGCATGAAATTCATGCACGGCAGGGGCGGGGGGGGTCGTCCCTCAGCCCGGCCTGCACCCTCTCCAATCTGGGACCTGTGGGATTGGGCCTAAACCGGCAGTTGGACATCTCTCTCACAATCCGGGACCGCTGACTCCTAACCGCTCACCTGCCTGCCTGCCTGATTGCCCCCAACTGCCCCTTGTCAGCCTGATTGCTCCCAACTGCCCCCCAATAGCCTGCTTGCCCCCAACTGCCCCCCCTGCTGGCCTGCTTGCCCCCAACTGGACCCTCTGCCAGCCTGCTCGCCCATAACTGGACCCCCTGCTGGCCTGCTTGCCCCAACTGCCCTCCCCTCCTGGCCTGATCGCCCCTAACCGCCTCTGCCTCAGCCCCGCCACCATGGTTTTGTCCAGAAGGATGTTCAGAAGGTCTCCCGATCTAATTAGCATATTACCCTTTTATTAGTATAGAATAGAGGCCTGATGCACAGGTGGGGGTCCCAGATCAGGGTGGGGGTCCCCTTTGGGGGTGGGGGCGGCCTAGGTGAGGGGCCTGGGGCAGTTTTCAGGCCGACCGCACCCCCTTTAGGGTGGGGGTCTCCACTGGGTGGCATGGCCAGTCTGGGTTAGGGGCTGAGGGACATTTTCAGGCTGGCCATGCTCCCATTGGGGTGAGGGTCCCTGCTTTAAACAATAAAGAATTTACATTTTTAAAAAATCTTCAGTCTGAAAAAAAACCAACTGTAAATAGTCATAAGGAATTTTGCAGGGGGGATTAACATGTCCTGAAACTGAAGATGATAGCTATACTATTGAGTAAAGTTCCTTAAAATCATTGAATTGTACACTTGAAATGAGTAATGTGTGAAATGTACTTCAATGAAGTTTGTCTTCAAAGAAACACCAACTCTACCTTTCCTCCACAATTCATTTGATCTTCTAGAATCATCCTTTGATTCTCTCCAGAATCATCTTCCTTCTTATAAACCCATTTTGTGTGATACAATTTATGTTTACTGATTTAATGCTATCTGTAAACATCTATGAGTGGATGGCCTCCTCGTTGATACAATTCATTATTTTATTTTATTTAACAAATAAATAGCTATTGGGGGTCTACTATGTGCCAGACACTGCTCTAGATAGAAGTGACATGGCAGTCAAACTTCTGCCATCACGGTGCTTACATTCCACAGAGGAGACCAACAGTGAGCAAATGAAAAATAACAGAATTTTCAAATTTAGTAAGTTCTGTGAGGAAAAAACAAAGTAGGATTAGAAGATTTATAGAGATTGGTGGTCGGGGAAATCACCTCTGGTTAAGTGGCATTGAATAGAAAAGTGAATGGTGTGAAAGATTGATGCATGGGAAGACCAGGAGAACAACTTTCCCAACATAAAATAATGACCATAAACGCCCTGAAAGAAAATCAAGCCTCGTCTGTCCCAGGAACAGCAAAAGTGACTGTGTGGTTAAAGGCCAAGAAAAGAAGGAGGGAAAGAGAACACAAGGACCGAATCACATAGGGCTTTGTGCACTGTGGTAATGAGTTTCAGTTTTATTACAAGGACAATTGGAAGTCGTGGGAGAATTTTGACAGGAGTAATAAAATCAAGGGGGCTGCTATATAGAGTGGGAGAGGGCAAGGATAGAAGCAGAGAGACTAGTGAGGAAACTGTTGCAGTAGTCAATGTGAGAGAAGGCAGTGGTTTGAACTGGAGGTGGAGGGAAAGCAGGATGATAATGGTCAAGATGGTTGAAAGTTGTTGAATCAGGGTTGTCATTTTCTGAAAGTCAAGAACATTACCCATTAACACCCTCTGTATATTGGATGCAAATAAGATTTTTCTAGTGTCAGAATAATATCAATATATAAAATAATTTGTGCAACCTCCATTTGGGAGTAGAATCCCAAGTTTAGGTTAAAAGCTATTTTTATTTTTAGAAAAATCACTGTTCTTGCCTATCAGTGTAAAAGTGCGTATGTCCTAATTGGAAAATGAGCAGAAGATATTAACAGAAATTTCAAAAGAGAAGAAACATATGTGGCATATGAAGAAAATGGTCAACCTCAATAGTGACTGTGGAAATGCAAATCAAAACATGAGATACAAGTTAAATCTATATGATTGGCAAACATTAAAAAGTCCAATAATGCTAAGTTATTGTCACTAGATGTTGAAAGGATGAAAGAGATGTGGATCCACAAAATTTCTTATGCACTGTTGGTAAAATTGTAAATTAGTGTGATCATTTTGGAAAATAATCTAGCATTATCTTATAAAGTGAAACATTCACCTCGACTATGATCCAGCTCTTCCACTCTTAATAGATACACAAAAGAAACTCTGGCACATGTATACCCTGTGATATGTACAAGACTTTTAATAACATCACAGTTTAAATAACAAAATCCTAGATAAACCCAAGTGTTCATCAACATGAGAACAAGTGAATACTCACACATATGAAACTGAAAGCAAGGAAATTATGAACACAAGATTCAGGGAGATGGCTGAGCTCCTTAGGTTGGGTGATGTCTGGAACAGAATAGTGGTTACTAGGTGGCAGATTCACAAGTGGCTATTTTAAATAATTAAGTAGATGATCGGGCCTTCCATTGACTGAAGATATAAGGGTATTGAACAGAGGATTATGGTAGATCCTATGCTCTATTAAAGAAGCTGAAGAAAGGAAAGGGAAGGGGAGGGAAGAAAATAAATAACTATTAATATTCATATGTCTATGGCCTTGTCCCCAAATGAATGATCCTTGTGGGCTATATAACCCCCTCACCTTTTACAATTCACTGGGCTGACAAGTCTGACAAAGCAATGGTGCAAATGCTCCAGTAGTGCCAATATATTACTCAGAACATAGTCATCTTTTCTGGCTGACTTTCCCCAATGGTCAACAGTCCACTTGTGGGAAGTGTCAGTGCCCTGACAGGCTTCTGGAGGAGGTATTTGGGATCAGGAAAGGTTTTCAGTGCCTACATTCAACCAAGTCTTTGTGATAATAACAAGCGTTATTCACGCTCTACTGACCCTTCATCTTTGATGGCAGCTCTTCAGGCTGAAGTTTGATTTCCCTGTAAGAGAGTCAAGTCCGTTTTCCCCTCCATATCAGTCTCTAAACTGTGTCACCTCAAAGACCAGCTGGCCCACTTTCCAGATGGAGCCAACATCATCTTCTATCTGATTCATAAATCATGAACAGAAGGTGAGGAAATGAGAAGCTGTGAACCCACTGGGAGAGGAGTTCAGCTTCCAGCATGGGGTGCACACCAAAACCACAGAGGCACAACATAATTCTCCAGAAAGCCAGCTTTAATTAGTGACAGAGCAGCCCGGTTCCAGATGAAATTATCCTGGATTTCAAACAAAAACAGTAATATTGAAATTCTAAGACTTATCACAAATTTAATTTGACATATTTCATGATGTGTGTTATGATAATGATGGCACCTGAAGATTACATATAAGTAGTAAATAAGCCATTCACATATTTGACAATAAGAGCAATTTCTTGGGTTCCCTCAGACAAAGATGGGAAAGAGAAAAAAATAAAGTTTATGAGCTTCTCTCCTGCCAGAAGGGCACAGGACACTGCTTCAGTTCTCTTTCCCTAAAAAGGATGTAAGGTGTGAACTCAGGGAAGAAGGCTGACCTCCCACAGAACCTGGGTTGGAGAGCCTTCTTTTAGTCCTCTTGGGAGAAGAGAATAGCCAGATACCTTGAGAGCCTGATTTCTGTGTTCATTCTGTCTTCATTTAGAAGTCAAAAGTATCAGGTCACATCCCTCTGACAATAGACAAGCAGAGATAAGCACTGCCTGGGGGCTTCTTTTAAACATTGAGAAACTTGAAACAAGTTGCTGTTTAGTAAGAGAAGGTGGGAAGGACAGCTAGATGTATTAAGCAACCCAGAGAAATAGCCATATTTTCAGTACAACATAATAGTGTTTAGATATAGTACAACATAATAATGTTTAGGCATTATTAATAACTTTTTACTACTTAACTCATTTCAAGTAAATTAGGACTTGAAGGGAGAAAGGCCAGATCACAGAATACCTCTTAAAAAATAGTAGAGCCCTAACTGTTTTGGCTCAGTGGATAGAGCGTTGGCCTACGGACTGAAGGGTCCCAGGTTCGATTCCAGTCAAGGGCATGTACCTTGGTTGCGGGCACATCCCTAGTGGGAGGTGTGCAGGAGGCAGCTGATTGATGTTTCTCTCTCATCGATGTTTCCAACTCTCTATCCCTCTCCCTTTCTCTCTGTAAAAAAAAATCAATAAAATATTTTTAAAAATAGTAGAGGACTTTAGACTTCATTCATTGATCATCATAAATTTGTCTCTAAACTTGACCTGCAGATCATAGGATAAAGTCATTCACAGAAAAAAAAAATGCCCAGGAATAGTCTCTACATTGCCAAATGATTTCTGAATTGGCGTAATCTTAAAAATCAGAACAGAACTTTCTGCAAATTATGATGTTGTTTTCCCCTCCAGTTTATTGGCTTTGTATTACAGTTTTTATCGGGGGAGTTGAGTTTCTCCTATCCTCATGCCCATTCCCTCCTGGGATGAAGGTAGATTTGGGACAAGGATCAGGAGAGAACTGCGCCACAGTGCTAAGGGGAAGATTTTTTAAAATAATTCTTTACTGTTGAAAGTATTACATATGTCCCCTGTTTTTGCCCATTGACCCCCTCCAGCCCTCCCCGACCCCAGCCCCCTGCCCCAGGCCCTCACCACCTCATTGTCTGTGTCCATAGGCCAAGCATATATGCACTCAAGGTCCTTGGTTGATTACCACCCACCCACCCTTCCCCACCTTCCCTCCAAGATACTGCACTCTTTTCCATGCTTTCATGTCTATGGATCTACTCCGTTCATCATTTTGTTTTGTTACTTAGATTCTACATATAAGTGAGATCATGTGATACTTGCCTTTCTCTGACTGACTTATTTCACTTAGCATGATACTCTCCAGGTCCCTCCATGCTGTCTCAATGAGTAAGAGATTCTTCTTTTTTATGCTGCATAGTATTCCATGATATAAATGTACCACAGCTTTTGTATCCCCTCATCTACTGATGGACTCTTGGGCTATTTCCAGATCTTAGCTATTGTAAATTGTGCTGCAATGAACATAGGGGGGCATATATTCTTTCTGATTGGTGTTTTGGGTTTCTTAGGATATATTCCTAGAAGTGGGATCACTGGGTCAAATAGTAGTTCCATATTTAATTTTTTGAGGAAACTCCATACTGTTTTCCATAATGGCTGCACCAGTCTGCGTTCCCACCAGCAGTGTACTAAGCTTCCTTTTTCTCCACATCCTCACCAGCTCTTGTCATTTGTTGATTTGTTGATGGTAGCCATTCTGACAGGTGTGAGGAGATACCTCATTGTCATTTTAATTTGCATCTCTCTGATGATCAGTGACTTTGAGCATTTTTTCATATGTCTCTTGGCCATCTGTATATCCACTTTGTAGAAGTGTCTATTTAGGTCTTCCTTTTGTTAAGTTGTATGAGTTCCTTATATATTTCGGATATTACCCTTTATCAGATGTATCATTGCCAAATATGTTCTCCCATATAGTGGGTTCCATTTTTGTTTTGTTGATGGTTTCTTTTGCTGTGCAGAAGCTTTTTATTTTGATGTAGTCCCATTTGTTTATTTTCTCCTTAGTTTCCTTTGCCCTAGGAGATGTATCTATAAAAATATTGCTATGAGAAATGTCTGAGATTTTGCTGCCTATGGTTGATTTTTGAAGTGTGAAGAGTGAAGAGGATTTAAAGAAATCTGTCTCTGCACAATGTACCCCCTAAATTTATTTTTTAATATATATGTATATTTTAATCCTGACCTGAGAACATGTTTTTATTGATTTTTAGAGTGGGAGGAAGAGAGAGAGAGAGAAACATCTATGTGAGAAAGAAACATGTGAGAGAGAAACATTGATCAGTTGCCATCTGTTCATGTCTGGACTGGGATCAAACCCACAAGCTAGGTATGTGCCCTGGCTGGGAACTGAACACGCAAACTTTTGGTGCATGGGATGACACTTAAGTCAACTGAGCCATTTGGTGAGGACTAAATTATTTTTTTTAAGATTCTTTTCCTTATTTAAACTTGTCACTTGAGTAACTGAAGTAGAAATATGAGCTCAGGATCTCCCTCTCAGTGAGAGAAGCACCTCCTCCTACACAACATCCTCACCAAAACAAATCTATTAAAACCATCTCCAATCAAAAGTCAAGAGGAAATCAGATGGGAGGTAAGGAAAAAGTGGTATTGAGTAGGCTTGTCAGCCTAGTCATTCTAGATCTTTCTAAGATCTCAAAGTTATCTCTCATAAGCTGTCTTTTCCTGGTTGGGTTTCACTTTTGTGGAATTTTTTTTTTACTATAGGAGTGGTAAGGCATTAAAGTTTAGGGTATGAGCCAAGAAGAAAATGGCTAAGAAAACAACCTGGCTACCTTTAGGCTAGGTTTCTAAGACATTGGAACAAAAGAAATCTTTGCAACAGCTTGTGGTCCAGCTGAACTCACCAGGATCAGAAGAGCTGCAGGGAGGCTGAGTGAAATTCTGTAGTAATAAATACTATTTACGACTAGAGGTTGCTTTTCACCTCCTACACAGATGGCTCCCTGGGGAACCTCATTCGGTTGGGCTGAATTTGCAGATCCTGATCATTCGTTAGGACCAAGACTGACTAATATCTCCTACTGCCATCACACAGCTCTGAGGTGGCGGGGAGGAGGGATACTTGTGACTAAGCAGGGTAAGCCAGGGTCCATGCCCTGTGAGTCTGAGCTGGGCAGATCTCTCCCTCTGTGATTCAGAAGCAACTCAGGGGAAAACCTCGGGTTCTCAGAGGAGCCACATGAGGACATATTCAGACGCAGTAGTAGGCAGCTGTCACCATGCCTCCATCCTCAATCCTTAGTTTTGCTCCTGTCTTACACAAACAGCCTTTTCCTGAGGTCTGACCACTGGGAAACAGGAGTCAAGAAGCTAATCACCCACAGTTTGAAACCCAAACTTTTTTGTTTTTATAGTATCACAAGGTAAGAATCTTAGTGTATACACTCAGATGTAAATGGAATATGGCTTTTAAATATTCTAGGGAAAAAATAATTTTTACTTTAATATTTTACCTCATAAGCAAATCAGAAATTCACCCTCAGACATTCTGGAAAGATCTACCTCTCTCACACCAGATTGGATTTGAGTATCAGGGCTTCACACAGTGACAGAGTGTGGGTACTCAATCCTCAGTCATCTGTTTATTCTACTTACCACCCAAATTCCCACTGTTCCCGATTATATGGACCCAATGGCTCTCTGATACTTGCCAGGCATCCATGGGCCACAGGACTCTGTGCTCCACGCAAAGCTGAACTCAGAGGTGCCTGTGATCTAGGGTTCCCAGATGGAACAAAAACAAACAAACAAAATTCAGATAAACAAATAATTTTGTAGTGTAAGTATGCTCCATGAAATATTTAGAACACGTACCAAAAAAGTTAGTCATTGGCTTCTTTTCAGAGGAAACACCAAATGGATGACGCCGGTGCTGCGGGAGGGCCCAGAGGTGTGTGTGTGTGGGGTGGGGGTGGGGGGGCGGGGTGTTGGAATAGGAGGTTTGGGTGGCTTCTGTGGAGGATTTGGCAGCGTCATTCAGGGCCTGGGTGGAGGCTGGGGTCGGGGCAGGGGACGAGGCCGCGGAGCTGGCAGAAGGACAAGGACAAGGAGTGGATCCCTGTCACCAAGCTGAGCCGCCTGGTCAAGGACATGAAGATCAGATCCCTAGAGGAGATCTATCTATTCTCCTTGCCCATCAAGGAGTCTGAGATCATTGACTTCTTCTTGGGGGCATCCCTCAAGGATGAGGTCTTGAAGATTATGCCTGTGCAAAAGCAGACACGTGCTGGCCAGAGGACCCGGTTCAAGGCTTTTGTCTCCACTGGGGACTACAATGGACATGTTGGTCTGGGTGCTCAGTGCTCAAAGGAAGGAGCCACTGCCATCCGTGGAGCCATTATCCTGGCTAACCTCTCTATTGTCCATGGGCCACGAGGCTACTGGGGAAACAAGCTCGGCAAGCCCCACACCGTTCCTTGCAAGGTGGTAGGCGCTGTGGCTCTGTACTGGGGCGCCTCATCCCTGCCCCCAGGGGTACGGGCATTGTCTCGGTCCCTGTGCCCAAGAAGCTGCTGCTGATGGCAGTATTGACAACTGCTATACTGCGGCCAGGCGCTGCACTGCCACCCTGGGCAACTTCGCCAGGGCCACCTTTGATGCCATCTCTAAGACCTGTGCCTATCTCACCCCTGATCTCTGGAAAGATACCCTGCTCACCAAGTCTCCCTTTCAGGAATTCACTGACCATCTTGTCAAGACCCACACCAGAGTTTCTGTGCAGAGAGCCCAGGCTCCAGCTGTGGTCTCCATAATTTTATGCAAGAAAAAGAAAGTGAATTAAGTCTGCTTAAAAATAGTGAGTCACTGTCTGTGTGAATTTCAGAGTTAACTGGATGTCCTATGTTTTAAAATCTGACAACCCTTCTGTGAACGTCCTGCCAATGTTCCTCTCAGATCTTGTTGCCAATGTGGGGCATCTCCAAACACAGGACCTGGGTCAGGTTAGAAACCTCTTCTAATACTAGACCAGGGGAACTTTAGTTTCTGGGAAATTATTGTTCTCATTGGGATTACATTTTTTAAACTAAACCGAGACCGTCCTGCAGATGATACTGCTTTCCACCTGCCACATACCTGCCCTGAGGCTGTGAATTATAGGCCGTTACCTTGAAATGGAGGAGGGGGATGGGATGAAAGTCTCAATGTTTATGTACATTTTTTATTTAGTTCTCTCTCTCTCTCTCTCTCTCTCTCTCTCTCTCTCTCTCTCTCTCTCTCCTTTTCTCTCTATCTTCTCTTTCTGCTTTCTTTTTGCAATATAAAAAAAAAGTGTTGGAAAAAACCTATTTTTATTTAGGTCAAGAGATCAGATAATTCTTATACTATAAAAGAGATTTATAAAAATACAATAAGATTCTTAGAATCCCAGGAAGTCAGTGTCCCTTAGAACACAAATACAAAGAAGTAAATATGCCCACATCTTTTTTTCTAAATTTACCTTTCAAGACTTTAGACTTTTTTCCATAAAAGTGTGATCTCATTGTAACTCAAATGAAAAGTCTCTGACAACTACATATACTTGCTTTAAAAATATTTTTAATTTACTTTTTATGCATTTAATTTCATTGTTGACTGGATTATTCCAAATACATTCAAATGAATGAATGAGATGACTGCACCAAAATGTGTGAAAAAAAAATACTCATTGTAGCATTATTTATGAAAAAAAGACCAATGTAAGTGTCCTTCAATCGAATATTAATTAAGTAAATTGTGCTATAATTACCTACTCTGGTTATTAAACCTGATATTCATCATTATATCGGAGTTTCTAAAATAAGAAGTTAAATGATATAAAGAGTGGAAAAGAAGATATAAAACTGTCATTTTCAATGACAAAATAATTACGCATGTATGAAATCCAAAATAATCTAGATTAATTATTTGAATTATAATAAATAAATTTCACAAGCTTGCCAGATACAAGGGCAATAAAAAATCAGTTCTATTTTATACCAACTTAAATAGCTTGAAAATAAATTTTCTTTTCATTTATAGCAGCAAATGGAAGAGAAAGATTTTCAAGGACTCTATATAGAAAATTGCAAAATATTACTTATATTAAACCTTAATATTTAAAACATTAAATATTAATATTTAAAACATTAAATATTAGACCTTCTGTATATCAAAGGATACAATTACGAGTAAAAAGGCAAGGAATACATCAGTGAAATTAAAGGAGACCAAATAGGAGAAGGGATATATCAAGTTTCTGAATTACAAGAGTCAATATTTCTTAAATGTCAATTCTCCTCTAATTGTCCCCAGATATCAAAACCTATGATAAAGCTGCATTAACTGACACTGTGGTAATAGCTCAGGATTGACAAAGAGACCAATGAAACAGAATAGAGTTCAAAATCAGAGCCACACATATGGTGGTTAATGTATGACAAAGGTGGCACTGCAAAACAATAAATTGTGTCAACTGGTTTACTCAGAGCCACCTTTAGGACTGAGATTCTCACTCTCCAGCTGCTGGGAAAGTTGGCTATGGTGGTTTACAGCTGCATCTCTCTCAGGAATTTCACTTAGCCAATGAAGCTGCTTCATCTAAGATTATACTCTCCCTCTGAGGCTATCCCAAAACCAATGACTGACTTGTGCAAGGGTCCAAAATCCTGACCCTAGCCTACATTGGTCTCTGAAGGATCATTCCAGCTCAAGAATGTTTCTTGGGAATAATTTAGGTCACTAATGCAACTGTATCGTCCCTGCTGAGTATCTCCCTCCACCCAACCCTGCTTCCTCTGCTCCCTCTCAGGTTGTCCCTAAGAGTTTTACCCCAGCAAAACTCCTGCATACAAATCTCAATGCCTTTAATTCTGTTTCCTAGGGACCTCAACCTGGAGCACATTGAAAAAAATTAACCTTGACCCTTCCTCATACCTTACATACAATCATTTCCATGGGAGAGTATATCTAAATGTGAGTGGTAAAACATAACATTTCTAAGAAGGTTTCTAATATAACAGAGCCTCCACTATTTTGGAGTTGAGAAAGATTTTTTTAAACAGGACACAAAGTGCTGACCATAAAGGGAAAGACTATAAATTGGACAACATTAAATATTAGACCTTCTGTATAGCAAAGGATACAATTAAGAGTAAAAAGGCAAGAAATAAAGCAGGAAAAGATATACATTATGTATAATCCACAAAGAGTTTATATTCAAAATATATAAAGAAAGACAAAACTTAATTATAATGTAGGCAACCCCAAAGAAAAAAGAGCAAGAGACTAGAATAGGTACTTCTTTCCCCCTCCTCACCCCCCCCCACCCCAAGATATAAAAATGCCTAGCAAATATATAAAAGGGAATTCAAACTTGTTGATACTCAGGGAAATGCAAATTAAAACCACAATAAAATACTCACCTCAACCCCACAGGAATGGCAGGACTGACAATACCAAGTATTAGTAAGAATGTAGAGCAACTTGAATTCTGAGACACAGCTCGAGGAAACTTGTATTAGATAGGCTCACAAGATTGAGCATGTGTATATAGCATGTATATCTCTTTTAGGAATATCTCCAAAGGCATAGTGTACACATATACAAACAACTTATACATAAATTTTCATAGCAGCATTATTCATAATAACCAAAAATTAAAATCGTTCAAATCACTGTTAATTTTTATAGGCAATAAAGAGAGAAATAACGCAGGGAAAATAGAGTCAAAACAAATGAAGAATAATTAGGAAATGCATAAAAGTCATCAGATTGTAGTGAGGCAGAAGATCTAGAAATTGGGGGAGTCTTAAGTGAGAGAATAGTAGGGGAAAATAAATTTAAAATTTTAGATATGGTGTCTCAGACAATCCTATCTAATAATAGAGAAACATGGGAATTAACTGTATCTCCGCTACCCTTCCCATTGGCTAATCAGGGCGATATGCAAATTAACTGCCAACCAAGATGGCGGCGGAGCCAGGCAGCTTGAGCGAACAGGAGACTTGTTGCTCCAGTGACGGAGGGAAGCCACTACGCTGCCTCTGCTGCCGGCCTCTGAGCTTGCAGTTGAGGATATTGTCAGTATTTTGGAGGCTAAAAAAACCCGAAATC